>NC_022031.1:20015765-20038285 GCF_000317375.1 Microtus ochrogaster | reverse complement strand
TAATATTCAGGAGGATGCCTATATGTTTTTCTTTGGGTTCTCCTTATTTAGCTTCTCTAGGATCACTAATTATAGGCTCAATGTCCTTTGTTTGTGGCTAGAATCACTCATATTTGAATTCTTGCCACAAACAAAGGACATTGAGCCTATAATTAGTGATCTTCCTTCTTTAATTTGAATATATTCAGACATAATACTTTTAGAGTTGTTCTTGTACTTATCTGGACTATTGGATTTGATGTTAAGAGTTCCAGTGTAGGATGCCATCAATTCTAAGAACTAGATACTGCCAAGAAACACTGAAGTTATAATCAGAAATAATTTTCTGTGGTCTATGTCACTGCTCATACCAACATCTTCATTAACTTTGTGAGTTTGTTTGAATAATGAGGATAAAAACAACTGTAGTCAGCCAGGCAGTGATGGTGCACAACTTTAATCCCAGCACTTGGGAGGCAGAGGCAGGTGGATCGCTGTGAGTTCAAGGCAAGGATGGTCTACAAGAACTAGTTACAGGACACCAGATTAACACAGAGAAACCCTGTCTTGAAAACAAACAAACAAAAAAACAAAAAAACTATAGTAGTCATGTAATCTGAGTCATGACACTATTTTGTAAACTCAGGACATTTACCTATATTCTTTTACTCATTTAGTATTCTCATTTGTAAAGTGTGGATGGATCATATTACTTCAAAATAATAGAGTTTTCAGTTATTTTACTCACCAGATTACAATAGATCAGCTAGCAAGACAATATTTAAATTTTTAGTTTGAAGCATTAAAAGTTAGCTTTTGATGTAAGGATTGTCACTTACCTTCTGGAAACATAATGACAACATGAAGGATGCTTTCATGCACATCATACCTATGATGTAATGTCTAAAGGATATCTGTGATGTCTTGTCATGAAGTTAATCTTTTGGATATCCAACTTGAATTAGCTGTTCCCACAGGTCTCCAGAAGTGAGAATTCAGCAGTCCCTTAAAGCAAGTCACAAAGAATCCTGCATATCACCTAGGTCAGTAAGGGAGATTCCCCACCCCTTTGTAGTGTCTAAAACTTAAACCATTTGAGTGAGTACATATGATATTTGTCTTTCTGGGTCTGGGTTACCTCACTCAATATGATGTTTTCTAGATCCATCCGTTTGTCGGCAAATTTCAAGATGACATTATTTTTTTCTGCTGTGTAGTACTCCATTATGTAAATTACCACATTTTCCTTATTTATTCTTTATTGAGAGGCATTTACGTTGTTTCCAGGTTCTGGCTATAACAAACAATGTTGCTATGAACATAGTTGAGCACATATTCTTGTGGTATGGTTGAACATCTTTTGGGTATATAGCCAAGTACTCACTCACAAGTGGTTTTTAGACATAAAGTAAAGAAAACCAGCCTACAAATCACAATCCCAGAGAACCTAGACAACAATGAAAACCCTAAGAGGGACATACATGGATCTAATCTACATGAGAAGTATAAAAAGACAAAATCTCCTGAGTAAATTGGGAGCATGGGGACATTGGGAGATGCTTGAAGGGGAAGGGAGAGGAAGGAAGGAGAGCAGAGAAAATGTATAACTCAATAAAATCAATAAAAAAGAAATTACAAAAATCTTAAGCTATTTGGAATTAAGTTTAGTTTCACGTGAAAAAAAATCCATTAGGTTTTCCTTTTAATTTTATATGTGTGTGTGTTTGAGAGTTAATTAAAAATAAAGTCCAATAATTTTATCTATATATTTCCCTTATAATGTTTGAGAAATTTGTGCTAGTTTGTTAAAATAGAATGGCTGTCATCATCAGTTTGGGGTACAGGTATATTTTATGTGTACTGTAGGGGGGGCAAAATATTATAAACAACATTGAATCGTTTCTATGCAAGAATTCTGAAGGATTTTCTGCAGGGAATTGTGCATTGTCTTCATGCTACTATGTTCTTCAGAGAAAAATGGATAACAGTAAAATTCCATTTTTCTGATGTGTATTGTATGTGTTTGCTTATGTGGTGACCAAGCCTTAAACATATCTTTTGTTAAATAAACTAAGAGGACAAAAACAATATGTTGGAGATAATTTCAGTAGAATTAACACATTTTTGTTTTTTTGTTTTTTTTCTGGTAACAAGACTACCATTGCTTAAGATCTTAAAACAAACACGTCCTGGATTCTCTATTGATATGACAACGTGTGTTTTGGGAACACAGAGAGGAGGGAATCAGATCTGGAAGGTGCAGTGATGAGCCTCTTCAGGATAACAGGAAAGAAAACAGATCACAAGCTTTGCCTGCACCTGCAAGCTGCTTCTTCCCATTACTTTTCAAATCTCAGGTTTCTTTGCCTAAATTCACTTATAGTAAATAAAATCTGTATTATGTTCAAGTTTATAAAACTACAATAATCCATAAAAATAAAATTTAGTAGCATTAACCTAGATGAGGAAATATCCAATTTAGAGTCTCTTAAAGTCTTTGGTCATTGTCAAAAGAATTGGAAAGAATGCTACACAGTTTATACAAGCCTGTTTGGATACCAGACTTTGAGAATGTGGAACTCTCATGACCTTTAAATACTAAAGTCAAGGAAACATAGCTGGGCTGGAGTCTCAAGGTGTTCTTAGACAATGAGATACCTAAGAACTATCTGGAAATCTTGCAATGACTCACTTCCCTAATCCCTTCGCTATAGAGGTAAAGTTGGTATTCCAGATGTGAAATCCAATCTTTAAGAAGCTCATAGTCATGCCAGTGGCTTTGGTCTGTGAATTATACTTGAGATCAGGCGAGCTTCAGGTACCCACTGCATTGGAAATCATCTGTCTCACTTGAAGAAAACCTTCCTCCCATAAAAGGGGAAAAGGGAACAGAATGAAGAGAAACAGTAAACACTGGCTCCTGGGTTCTTTCAGGTAATCTTTGCAGCAACCTCTGAGCAAACAATCACTGCCCTGATACATTTGGGATGCTATAACAAAGCACCATGGGAGGTCTGTTTCTTACGGAGATCAGTGCTGGAAAACCAAGGTCAAGGTATCTGAAGACTCCATATTCTGTGAGTAGCTACTTCTGGTCCGCAGAGCAGTAGTACTCACGGGTCCTCACCTGGCAGAAGGACAAGCATCTTTGGCTATGAAGTATTTCTCTTCCACATACCTAAAATTAATCTTCAAATGCCTACCGGTGCCCATATGACTGGGTACACTTGTGCACAACTATCTTTCTCCTTATTTGTTATGTTTATTTTTTTTAAAAAAGAAAACAAACTATCCTTTTTCATTATATATACCAACCCAAGTTTCCACTCCCTCTCCTTTTCCCATCCCTTCCACATACCCTCACACCCCACCTCAATCCAATCCTCAGAGAGGGTAAGGTACATGCTTTATGGACGGTCCAAAGGCCTCCCTACTATATCTAGGCTGAGCAAGGTATCCATCCAAAGAGAATAGGTTCCCAAAAAGCCAGTACATGCAGTAGGGATAAATCCCACTGCCACTGCCAATGGCCCCTCAGTCTGCCCCAGCCATGCACCTGTCAACCACATTCAGAGGGATTAGTTTGGTCCTATGCTGGTTCCTTCTCTGTCCTGCTGGTTGGTGAGCTCCTGTTAGCTCAGGTAGACTGTTTCAGTGGGTGTACTTATCATGGTCTTGATCTCTTTGCACATATTCTCATTTCTCCCACTGGAGCTCTGATGTGGGTCTATGCCTCTGCTTCCATCAACTGCTGAATTAAGGTTCTGTGGTGATATTTAATATATTCATCAGTCTGACTATAGGGCATGTCAAAATTGGGTCCTCTCTCCTCTATTGCTTAGGGTCTTAGCTGAGGTCATCCTTGTGGGTTCCTAGGAATTTCTCTAGAGCCAGGTTTCTGCTAACCCAATAATAGCTCCCTTATCTTGCTCCTATTACCTGGTCTAGGGCACCAGTTCATGGAATAAAACTACCGATATTTGTGGTGTCTTCCCATCTCATATAATAAAATCAAGATACTCTCTCATGGACTTCCCCAGAGATTTGTTTTTGTGCTAATTCTATGTTAGGATTATTTCTTAGAGGAGCCTCTCTGCCGATGCAAATAATTCCAATGAGACCAAATTAGACCTAATAAAAGATGCCCATGTTTAATGCCATTTTCCCTGGTGGTTCCGGAAAAGCATGGAGAGAAAAAGAGAGAGAAAAGGAGACCGTGTAAAATCTAAGACCACATGTTCATTCTCTGGGGGGGTAGTTAAAGTATCCTGTGGGAGTGGTCTTGACCTTTCCTGGGGAGTGGTTACCTTTTGGTGGGCTTCCTTGACCCTTCCTGGGGAGGGGTCACCTTTTGGCAGCTTTCTCAGAGGTGGAGTTTAGACTTAGCAACTCCCAGCAGAGGGGGCTTGAAATGGACTTCTTGTCCAGTATTCCAAAGATGCATGCCAGGGGACTGGGATGAGGCCCCCAAGACTCTTTGTATAAAGGGGTGTTAGGGAGCTGGGGTGATGCTTTCGATCAAACACTCTAAATCTCAAGTTTTAAAAACGTTAATCATTATTCTGGTTTTTTTTTTTTTTGCATAAGAATGGTAAAATTCCAAGCACTGGAACAACAGACCCACAGTTCTCCACAAATTCCAACTGTATTTCTAGTGCTTCTAACTACAGGTGTTTCTAGTGCCTACCTCCGAGCTCTATTAGAAGTAAGTTCAGAGACTTTTAAATTTCTATCTCCATAATATGGCACAATGCACAGGCATTGTGGGCCTTTATAGCGTTTGAAGTGACAAATAAATAATTCAGAAACTCTCAAACAAAGAGTTTGAGGAAAGGTGAAGTTTGTAAATAATTCTTGAGAGCAAGAAACATGTTGTTCACCAGTCAACTATAAAAGCTTAAAGCAAGCGTCAGAATCTACTATATACTCCATGAGTAATTCTTGAAGAAATAAAGGTAACAGATGGGAAGACGAGTGTAGTGATGTTGACAACAAAAGCATTATTATAAAATTTGAATTGGGGGGAACAGAAATAAGGCTAAGCAGCTAAGAGAGCATGTTGCCCGTTCCCAGCACCAATCTCGAGTAAACATAGATCTGGGGGAATCCACCTTTCTCTTCTGGCCTCCATTGGAGCCTGCAATTGTTTCCACTTGACACACATACACAATTAAAGGTAAATAATTCTTTAAGACTTTTTGATTCCCTATGTGATAATAATATTATCTGCTTTGTGCTTCTTGCTTCTGTCTTCTGTCTTCCTTCCTTGAAACTGGGCATGCTATAGAAATATCTATTGGCCCAAGTCTGGGCTAGTCAACTTAGGAATGACAGAGACAGAAGCTAAAACAGTTCTTCCAGTCATGAACTGTTTAAATTTCATTTCATTTATTACTAAGATTTAGTGCAAGGGCAGTTAATTCCTTGAACGTATTATAAAAGCCTCATGGAAGCACAGCATGTTTTAAAGCATTATATCATATTCCCTCCTATCAGAATGTGTGCTATCAGAGCAGTACACCCCGCTCTCAGCCCAGACTGCCTCAGCACACTGCAGGTTCCTTCACGCTCTTCTAAATATCATACTATAGAACTGGTGCTATTTCTGAGTTATATGGATTGTCAAATATTCTTTGATATCTAAGATTAATCTGTACACCCTGGTTAATCTGTACTTCCTAGAAGCTCTACCTTTCAAAATACACATATATCATAACATTCATTTGATATGTATTTAATAGTATATACTACATATATGTATATATTATTAGTTAGATTTAATTATGAGATATTCTTATATGTATATAATGTTTTTAATAATTTTCACCCACAATCCCTTTCCACTTCTGGTGACACACTTCCTCTTCCCAAGTAGTCCCCTTCTGTTGCATGTGTGTGTGTGTGTGTGTGTGTGTGTGTGTGTGTGTGTGTGTGAGAGAGAGAGAGAGAGAGAGAGAGAGAGAGAGAGAGAGAGAGAGAGAGAATATGATTCTAATAAGAGTTAATTACAGGATCATAGGTGAGGAGCATGGACTATTGTTCTATCACACACAGAGAGGGAAATCTAGCAGTCACTAAGGTGGTCTTGGTCAAACATTTTTATTTATCTAATCAGCTAATCATAATGGGAATATGTTCAATTGTGTTTTTCAGGATGTATTATCCTTATTGAAGCATTGTCAGTGTTATCACACATGATTTCGGTAGTTAAAGTCTTTTATACATTATCTATAAAATTAAAAAAAATCAGCAATTTCATACTGATATCTGTAAATAATTGAAAAAATAAAGGGGAAAATAAAGGTTTTTCTCAAGTAGAAACTGAATAAATAAACAGAAGCAGAAAGGAATAAAACTGAATATTCACCAACAGCTAACTACTCTAGTGACAGCTCCAGAGGAATATTGAGGAGAAACATTGTTTTCATAGTCTTAGTGTGTCTCCCGTCAGTTTGTAAATTGCTAAAAGAAAAGCTATTACTATGGAGAACACTAGCAGATATCATATTGCCAAATAAGCAAAATGAACATGGTTACTTCATATTACTCACTGAAAAGTACACATCACTTCTACTACATTATCACAAAGCTTGAATATTATTTAGTTATTGTGTCACATTCTCCAAGGACAAAACCTACAATTAAATGGCGGTCCACAAAATACCTCACTGGTATTATTCAATGTTTTAAATCGTGAAGAACAATGAGAGACTGTCCCAGTCCTGATGCAGGGACACAAGAGATGCCACAGAAGATAAAAGGGAGACTAAGGAAGGGGGAATGGTACTCAGTGATAGAGTAGTAGAACTTTTCACTGGAGAATTTCTGAGTTCTAGATTTGAGCTTCAAAAAGGTGTCAGAAGAAAGATATACAACAATTCAATGCAGAACAAAACAAAATTAGGATAAAACCAATAAAATTTGAACATTTTATAGGTTGTAGTTCGGTCAAATAGTATTATACCCATGTTGATTTTTAATACTGATAATCACATTGTAATTAAGCAGATGTTAGAGGAAATTAAGTGAAAGGCAGTGAAAAAGCTTATATTATTTCAGATAAGTTGATATAAATTTTATACTAATTTACTTTGACAATAGGAATGTGTGGGGACCAGTATCAGTTCAAGACTTCCCAAGACCAAATGCTAACCACAAAGAAGATTTGTTTGCTCCAGAGGGACAAAAGGGGAAAGGAACCAGATACAAAGGCAGAAGATAGCTGACAAGGAAGAAGGGGGAAAGGAAAAAGGGATTGAGGGCAGGGGTATTTGTTCTGGTGGGGAACAAAGGATAGAGAGGAGATAGACATGACCCATGGGCAAATGGTGGTTTATAAAAGTAAAATAACAATCTGGGTGTTAGGATAAGGTGTTTAACTTTAACTGGGAATCTTAATTAGGGTAGCCAAAGGGGGCTTTTGATTGCTGGACTTCAATACTTTGATAGATAAACCTTGGTAATCAGTCTTAGGATGAAGAAGTGGCCAAATAAGGGAATGGACCCTGGGGAACAGCTTTAGAAATGTAATCTAGCAGTTTTTAGCAAGGAAGAGGGGATGGAAGAAAAGGGCGTGGCCTGCCACAGACATGTTTGCCAAACTCGAGCTGGCTAGAGTCCCTACAAAATGGAAGTTGCTTAAGATAGAGCACAAGGTAGAATAAACATGTGATGTAATCTAGTCAGCCTTGGATAATGTAATTATACCTTCTCTTTGCTCACATGGCCTTAATGTGCCACATTTGGTCCTTGGACTCCTGGGTCCAACATACCTGTCCTTTGCCCAAATGAGAGTTCTGTGTAAATCTGAGAAATCTATTCTCAACGGGCAGTCCTTCTGCAACAATACATGGGTAAATTGAACTATAGTTTTGTTGTCTTCAATCACAGCAAGCAATAAAACTGTCTCTGTCTGTACAATATCTACTATGAGAGATGGCTTGGTCTTCTCTGAATTTAGAAATAAAATCCTAGCAAGATGACTTAGAGATAGCTGAGAGCGGGTAAACGGAAGAACATATTTCTCTAATCTTCTGGACCTCTTGGACAGCACTAATGCCTTGAGAGATAAGAAAAAATATTTTCAAAAAGAATGAAAAGTTTTGACATTTAAGATTTATATCTAAAGCAGACTTGGGGAATAGAAAGTAAAATAGCATAGTGTCAGAAAACTAATTTAACAGCAGTAGACAAAAAGCAGCTATAGAGGGCAAGCTCAGCTTCAAGGGGGGTTAGTAAGAGCATGCTTGCAGAGCTCTGGGAATAAGGCCTATATATTTTAGGACATGTGCAGAACAGCAAAGATCATTGAATTTTGCTGGTGATACTAAAACTGAAGTCAGGACATAATAAGGTGCAATATTATCAGATTGAAAAGGATTTGAATCGCAGGTGATTAAGGCAGAAGATGCCAAACACAGGCAAGATATAAAGATACAAACTAATAAGTATAGGATCAAGAAGCCAATTATGCAGAACATACACCTAGGAAAGGATTTGGAGGGTATTGTGGGAAAATCTGCAAAACCTAGAGCATAGAGCACAACCGAATTAGGAAAAGCAACCTGGATTTACTAGGTTATCTCATCAAGGAGAAAGAAGATGAGAAGAGAGAGTGGAGTTATACCTTTGTTAGGCATTCACTTGAGTTCTGTGTGAATATAGTGTGCAGAATTGAACTGAACAGAAAATGAAAGCAATGAGGTTCGGGGACAGAGGGTGTGGTTAAGTGAAAACTTTAATTGGAAAGCAATTTACATTTTAGCTTCTCTGGGAAATGGGGGCTTCACAAAAGAGATTTTGAAAACTGAATGTTCTCAAGGAAAGTTTTCATATACAGAAAATGATGAACGCATCATTGTTTATATGTACAGTCTGTTGTAGTGAGGGTTCAAATATCCTTTCTAGAATCCATCTAATCATGTCCTCTTCTTCACTGTTAGGATGGCATGTATACAGAAAGGCGACATTGAGCCCCAGGGTTGAACCAGAGTGGAGCCAGAGCTGAACCGGTTAATGCAAGAAAATTCTCCAAGAAACGCTGGTGAAGTAAAAGTGCAAATGAGTTGAAGTGACACTTCAACTTATTTTTGGTGAAGGTGGTGATTAAAAAGCATCGCTAAAAAAAGAAAATCACAGTGAATGGGAAGTGAGAATAAATTTTAAATGGCCAGTTTTGACATACAAAGTTTTCCAAATTGTAACATCTTCATGTTTGAACTAGAATGTGGCTGTATAAACAAGCCTTGAAATTTTTCCATTTATTTATGTTTGTGTACCTTGCTGTTCGGATTCTGCCACAGGGAACGTGCATCACTTTAATGAAAGTACAGTGGATGCCAATTTCACATAGCCCAGTCGAGCATTCTGTTCAACATGGTTTCCTAGATTTACTATGTATGAGGAAGTATGCAGTTCGGGCTGGCACACAGTATAAAGTGTGAGCACAGACAATGTTCCTGGTGATGTAGGATTCAAGAGTAATTTTTATTTGAAGTATGCAGAGACATAGAGGAAAACATTGAGCCTTGTTTGCCCTTTCATCCTTCTGAGTGGTTCCCTCACCTCTTCACTTTAGTTTGCATGATAAAGAATCACAGGCATTTCTCCCTGGAAGGAACTTTACGGATCATCTAGTGAAATCCTCTTATACTTCAGATAAGGGAAATGAGAAAGCGGGGTTAAGAAATATACCCCCAAACCTTCAAAAAGTAGCTAAAAGAAGACTTGGGATTAGACTTGATTTCTAATTCATCATTTTAACATTCAGAGTTGTAGGCTCCTAAATTGGTAAGACAATATGATTGAATTTCTGCAATTATGCTTAATTCTTCCTTTTTTTGTGTGCTTTCATTTTCAAATTTATATTTTCACTTTTCAGAGTAGGAAACCTAGACACATTTGCAAAATTATAGCATATGAATTATTTAGGACTATCAGGGCACTCCAGAAGAACAGAAAATCTCAGGACCAGCAAGAGTGACTGCTGCCTGCAGCTGCAAAGGGATGCATCAGGCTTCCCAAGCCTAATGTCCCTCAGCACACCCACCGGCTCAGAAACACAGGGACTTGCAGACCAACTCTTTTGTGACTAGTTACATTACAGCAGGGTTATACTACTTCGACCAGTCTGTCTTCCTAGTTTTTATATCTTCTTGCATGAGAAAATAATTCAGAAAAAGTCCCTAACCAATTATGAACATAGCACAGGATGATAGTGATGACACCAACGTGTGAATGTGTTTTGAGACAGTGAAAGTATATATATATATATACTTTCACTGTCTCAAATACTTTGTACAATTTCTATTATTCAAATAACACCTAGCCTTGTGTTACATTGCCAAAGCAGGAAAAAGGAGTAGAACATGTAAATGTTTTAATAATGTTTCATTACTGAATTCTACACTACGAAAGCCATAATCTAGACTTCATCCTAAGACGAGGCGAGTTCAGTGAATTCTCCTTAGGAGCTGAACTGATAAAAATCTCCTGTGTTATAAGTAACTTTCAAAAGATGAGCATATAGTACACATTGTTATATGCAAATAATTCATAGACATTTTGGAATGTCTACCATTAAGTACATGAGAGTGGGATCTGAAATTTATTCTACAATAATAGGCAAGTCTGTTAAAAGATTTGTGTAACACGTTTGGCTCTAGGTACTTTCTAAGTAACATGTGAAAAAATTCAAATATATGATATATGAGCTCCAAAAGAAACATTTTTGTTTTCTTTTCTATTTCAGCGATCTAGAATCCAGCTATTGTCAGGCCCAGGTTCTATCAACCACAGAGCTTCACTGGTTTTCTTGATATTTTTGCTTTTCTATTTTGTTTGTAAGAGGAGATGTTTTGATATTGCTTAGAGGAGATTGCTGTTCTTTTGCACATAGCTAGTTTTGTTACATAGCTTATGTTATAAAATAATTTTTGTGGGTTTGATTAAAGAGTATTTAATAAGAAGATTAGAAATTATCTTGTGACTTTGTGATTATAAAATTTCTCTATATTTATACGCAACATTTGGTATTTAGAATATTTTTATATCCTACGGGTAGTATCCTTATATCCGATGAAAAAGCAGTATATTTGGAGAGCTAAATCTCTAAGTTTTCATTTTAGTTAAGAATAATGAAGATAATAACAGACATTTGGATAGCGCCGCACAGATGCTTCGTTAGTCTATTACCAGGGGGATCACTAATATGGAAGAATGGATCTGAAGACCCTGGAAAATGCCAGAGTGCTCTCCCACATTTATACTTTAGTAATAATCAAAGATTTTGGAAATTTATATTGCTATTTAGAGATGTATTTTTTTTAAAGCTTAATCAACAGTCTGTCTTCAGGACCACTAGTCGTAGGACTCTGAATCTCTGATTATTGGGTAAATGCCGAAAGTAAGGAGCATATGGGCTTGAAGTGAAGAATACAAATTAAACCACGTATATGTTTTAAAATATGCATCAGGCACAAAAGCAGGTGCTTAACGATTAATGATATTCAAGCTGATAAGGAAGGAAAGAGATGATGAAACTTCCTGCCACAGACTTCCCCTGATCTAGGCACCTCACCCATTTCACTCCATATTGCTGTTACTAGAAACGACCAAGCCAAATATAGCCCACAAAAATAATAGTTTTGCTTCACTTGCTTCGCCTATAGTGCCAGGGGGATGGATTTAATGATCTTATGGTTCTTTTCAATCTCTCTAATATTTGTGAGATTGCAACTGTCAATGTTGAACAAGAAATTGCTGAAATAGCACAATTTCTGGAAATGGGTAATATCTCACAGGACAAGAGCTCAGAAATGGAAAGAACAGTCAAAAACCTGCTAAAACTCATCTCAACAGGTTGCCAACTTTACTCTTTAGCTAATAAAAACAATTAACTTTAAAAATGTGACCTATCACTATGGCAAAAACCAGCCATTTTCAAAATTTCTTTCTCAGTCATTATACAGTCCAATGAAAAAGGTAATTTCTTAGTCTCTCTGTTTTCTGTTTTGACTTTTGCTAGCACCTGACCATTTGGCAATTATTTGTTTTGTCTGAGACTTAATTAAATTTAAATTTAGGACCTGGTATTACTTTGACTGTATTTATTTACAAACCATAAATTTTTGTGATAACAAGGAGTTAAACCAAACCATATTCAAGTTCTTCTGACAAATTGAGTAATTAAATCCCAACTTCTTATATTCTAGCTCTGAGTTTGAATTACTAGTTGTTAATCATTGATTTTCTCCCTGTAGTGCTGAATATTAAACTTGGCTTTGGTCATGCTCAATAAGTGATTGACCACTATGCTCCATCCATCCCAGGCTCTCTAGTTAAATCTGAGAGCGACTTTAATCCCAGCACTTGGGAGGCAGAGACAGGCGGATCTCTGTGAGTTCAAGACCAGCCTGGTCTACAAGAGCTAGTTCCAGGACAGGCTCCAAAACCACAGAGAAACCCTGTCTCGAAAAACCAAAAAAAAAAAAAAAAAAATCTGAGAGTGTGGATCTGGAATAATAGGGCAGAGAACATACAGATGAAAGCAATATTCTTTTTCTCGCCACTACTTTACATATTTGAAAGCTTTATTTTGTTAAAGGAGACTAACAACGACATCATGCAGCCAAGCAAAGATTTTCCTAAGTGTTCTAGTGCCAAGTGTTCAGTGCCCACCAAGGAGAAAGGATTCCATACCTCAGTTAAGGTTCAAGAAGATCAAACCTGATGTAGAAAGAGCATGACTAGGAGGCATCTATGAAGGTCCAATTACTTAATCAGTCCCTTGTTGATTAAGGTGATAAATAAATCTATCATCCATAATCTCCTTGATTTTTCTTGACAGTACTTGTTCTCTAATGGCAAGAGTTACAAGGATGTTAAAAGTCAAGAGGGAAAAAGTTGCTTAAAACCTCTACAGAAATCTTAGTGTGTGATTAGAAACTGACTTAAAACAACACACACAAAAAAACCCTGTGACTTTTGTGGTTAAAATATATCAGAAAATGACACATTTCATTTGATATGTGAAACCCAAAGGAATAGTGAGGAGGAGTTAAAGAGTAATAGAACATCACAAAGATATTAAATATAGTAGATATATTTGACCACAAAAATCTTTGCAACAAAAAAATTGAATGGCTCTGTAAACATGAAGATATACTAGGAAATCCCCAAGCCAAACAGAAGAAGGAAAAAGATGGAAAATATACATAGGACATACTGGAAATATGTAAAGGATTTTAATGTATAAAAACTGACATATCAAAAAGAAAGAGAATATAATATTTGAAAAGATAATTATGATAACATTACTTACCAGTTAAAATATGTCAACTCACAAATTCAAGAGGAAGTTTCTACCCATGCAGAATAAATACAAATAAAAACATGAAGACATATAATGATAAAATACTAAACAGTAATGAGAAATTAAAAAAAATAAAGTAAGTTGGGCACAATAAACTATCTCCAAGGAGTCCAAAAAATGTACTGTTTTTTTTTCCTATGAAGCAATGAATGTACGTTGACAAAGACTGAAAATTTTAAGGATCTGAAAAATAAATATCTACTATTGAACCAGCAGGTACATCTTGCCTGGCAAGTAGGTAATATAGTGTGTAGGGTGTGGTACAGGAAAGAGGACTGCTGTGTTTTCCCCTACAAAAGCCAGCATAATACCTTCCTCACTGTGAAATCTAGCCAGTATGGAGAGCTTTCCCTGTCAATTCAAGAGTGATCTCTCTGTGTCCTGCAACCAGAGTGTTTAATGCTTTCATTATTATGGTCTTACCAGTAGTTATGATGGGCAACCAAGAGCAAAAGCAGTAGATTGTATTGTTTTGGGTGTTTTGGGGTCTCTCTGACCAATAACTCACAGGGAGAAAATGGTATCTGGCACCAAGATTTGTATTTACTAATTCATGTCTACTGGGAGCGGCATAGCTCACTATATGGAGTACTTCTCTTCAAATTCATTTTCCTAGATCTTATTTACTGTATGTGTGTTCTGCTTCATTGTAAGTCTGTGTCCCACGTGGGTGGAGTGCTCATGGATACTAGAAGAGGACATTGGATTGCATGGGACTGGACTTACTGTATTCTACTTTCATTTTGCCACATTATCGTAGTTTCCTTTCCTAAAGGCATTCCCCTAAAATTGATCATTTTCTATTTTCCTGACTTCCATGCATATGGTATGCTAAATACACAAAAGTCTTGCAACATGAACCCTCATATAAGAAAGCCCATGGCATCTGTCTCCTGGGGCTTGGGCGACATTGTTAGTTTCATAATTTTATCCGTCTCATCAATTTATCTGAAAATTTTATGACTTTGATTTTCTTTACAGTTGAATAATAAAAATCCCTAGTGTGTGTTCTATGTTTTTATTATCCATTTATAAGTTGTTTGACAGATATCTAAGGTGATTTCATTTCCTGACTATTGTTAATAAACTGTGAACATGGATTTGGGAGTGTCATTACTGAAGAAACTTGTAAAGCCCTTTGGATTATGTCCAACATTAAGGAGCATAGGAAGGAATTCATATGTGACACTGAAAACATAGACAAACTCATGTATAGGTAGGTCATAAACCCTATGGGAGAACCAATTGACATAGTCCATGGTGGCTTGAATGAAAATTCTCCTCAGATACTATATATTAAATTTCTTGGTTCACAGTTGTTGAAAATATTTGGAAAAGATTAGGAGGTATGGTCTCATTGGAGGAACCGTGTCACAGGGGCCTGGGTTTTGAAATTTCAAAAGTCAACACCACTCCCAATTAATTTTCTCTCTACTTTGTGCTTGTAGGCCAAATGTAAGCTTTTAGCTATTACCCCATAGCCATGCTTGCCTATCTGCTGCCATACTCCCTACTATGATGGTCATGGACTGACTCTAACTCCCTGAGACCATTGATCACTAAATTAAATGCTTTCTTTCAGAAGCTGCCTTGGTCATGGTGTTTTGTCATGGTAATAGAAAAGTAACTAAGACATTGTTCTAAATGGTCATGTCGTCAAACTACCTTCGAAATATTAATGCTCATATCCATAGATTTGTGCTGTCCAGACATTGGTCAGAGGAGTTTATTGGATTTGTATTGGCTAATGCAGAGACACATATCTATTCACAATGCTGAGAACAAACAACTGTGAGTTCTCAGCCATAGCTGAGATATAGATATAAACCTCCTGCTAGGTTCAGGGACTGTCTTGGAGGAGTGGGCAGAAAGGTGGAGGATGCGGAGGAGTGATGCAAAAAACTAGGCTTTGGACATCACATGGCTGCTGCACACATGATCTTACAGAAGCTGTGGCTGTCTCTATAAGACCTGCTCAAGATCAAGATTCCAGAATGGAGTGCGGAGAGATTCCTAAGGCTCCACCCCTAACCGAGGGCTTACTGGCAGTAATTGGCTGATTGGGAGACTGAGTTATTTTTCTTTAGCAGTGGGACACTTAAAGGTTCCCAGCTAATGAATCCATACCCATGTTAAAGGCAGCAATATTGGACTTAGTGGGCTATATAAATAAAAATTAAATCATGAAGTTGGGAGGGAGATATGTTGGAGGAGTTGTAGAGGAAGTGAAAAATGGGTATGTTTAAAACACATTGTATATGTGACAGGCCTAAATTATCAAAAACGGAATAAAAATAAGATTTAAAAATGAATGGCAAATGAAAATATACCATTAAAATTTTACACTTATGGCTAAAAAAATAGACATCTTAAAGACAACCAGATTCTGAGTGAGTTAATTGCTAGGTGGACCTTCTGCAGGAATATAGAATTTGATTCAAGAAAATAAAAATATTTTAAACAGAAACAAAATCCCACAAAAATTATACAACAAAGAAATAATGAAAAAAATAAATATGTGAAAAGTTGCATAAAATTTAAAATGGTACCTCAGGATGCCTAAAATATACACAAAATTATAAATCATGGCAGTAATATAAAATGTGAGAATATAGACAGATATATACATATGCGAAACTCTTGTAAAAACCAGTCTCATTCTAGGCAAAGATTCATCTCGAAATTGTAAAAATGTGAAACTCTCAGAGGATTTTCTGATATCAGTAGACTTAATCTCAAATGATAGCAAAAACCTAAAGTACCCAAATTGTAGAGATTAGGGAAATCCACAGCAATGACTGGACAAAGTGTCCAAGAAGAGTTCTCAGTGAATGACAGAAAATCTTCCTCATATAAGAGCTGAAATGGACGAGCTGAGATTTGTCAGCTGCAGCTGCTCTGTCATTTGGAGGAAATCTATGGTTCTATATTTGAAAAGTAAGAAGGATGAGCATTACTGAAAAAGTTAGGAAAAAAATTCAAAAAAAGAAGGGCATAAAATCAGCACCTAAGTCAATAACAGAAAAAGTATAGAAAAAATACAACTACAAGGCAAAGTGATTGTGTTAAATGAATAACGGAACTGTTAAACACACTGCTGGGTTTATCAAGAAGAAAAGAAGGTATGATCTCTATCTCAAGAATGAAAAGAGATATAGCAGCTTTTCAGATCATAAGAAAATAATGAATAATTTTATGTCAAAGAATTTGGAGATTTAAATAAAGGCTAAAAATGTCTAGGAAAGTAAAATTTAACAAAATGAACATGATAAAAGTAAGCAAATTCAAAATATTTTAATTAATTAAATCCCTAGGTAAAAACCTTAGTAAAAAAAAATCCACGTCTAGAAGATTTTATCAGTTAATCCTTTCAGTGGTAAATTAAGAGGTAAAGGAAGTTCCTAACGGCAGCTCTTCTAGAGCTACAGAGACAATTTCCTAGATTAGATTAGGAGGTCAATCTATTCATAATGCCACAACCTGAAAGGCCAATGAAAGAAATGAAAATCACATTTTATCTCACTTCTGAAAGTTGACAGAAAGCTCCTAAATTGCATTAGTAAATTGAACCCAAAACATGTACACTGAATAACAAATGATGTTCTAGTTAAACTAATTTCAGAATGCAAGATTGATTAACAGTCAAAAATCAACCATTATACTACATTAGTGGAACTATAGATTAAATTAATATTTATGATAAATGTTTAATATGTATGTGTATATTTAATGATACACAACATATATATTTACCATATATCATTACATATAACAAAATAGTAAATATAATTTAATAGTTAATAAATTTAACAATATACTGGAACTAAAACATTAATTCCCTATTCATATACATAATGTCTGCATAGCCAAGGAAAAACCTTTACTATATATTGCATATAAAGCCACCTTATGGGTTGCCTAACTCCCCTTGCTTATTCTCTATACCCTTAAGCCTTAAAGCTTGTAGGTTGAGAGCATTTGCATTACCTGGGCATGTGATAGCTAGTCTTGGTTGCCAATTTGACACTTCTTGGAAGAGGTAACCTCAACTGAGCAATTGTCTCCATCAGTTGGGTCAATAGTTGAGTCAATAGACATCTTTGTAGAACATTTTCTCGGTTAATGATGAATGTGGTAAGTGTCAGTCTACTGTGGGCAGTGCTACTTCTGGGCAGGTGGCACTGGGCTCTATTAGAAAACAGGCTGAGATGGCTGTATCTCTCTCTCTCTCTCTCTCTCTCTCTCTCTCTCTCTCTCTCTCTCTCTCTCTCTCAATCTCTCTCTCTCTCTCTCTGTGTGTGTGTGTGTGTGTGTGTGTGCAACCAACAACTTTCTACTTGGACTTATGACCTGCTCAAAAAATAGAGAATTGTGCCTGATACTATAAACCTAATAAACTAGTGAAATTATGTAGGAAAAGCTATGAATCTCTTTATTAAACCACCATAATATTTAACTGTCCTCTAAATAATTTCTCATTGTACCCAGAGACAACTGTAGTCCTCATTCCTCTTTGAGTTAACTTCTCTTTGCAGACTGAAGCCATTAAAAGAAAATCATAGACAATCAACTGTGGAGCCCAGTCCCAAAGGATATATCTATAAAACAACTCCTGCAGCTAAGTCTCAGGGAACATTGTAGAAAAGACCAAAGAAAGACTGCAATAGCCAGAGTTTGCCATGAGATTGCATCTACTAATAATGTCAGAAGCTACACTCATTAAATTGCGTAAACAAGACCTGAGCAAGAACAACAAGAACACACATGCCAAAGTTGATGGGGAAAGGCCGTGAAGGGGGAAAACACTACAGAAAGAACTATGGGCCGCTAAGAAATACTGAGCGCAGGAGAAGCAGTCTTCCCCATGGAAGAACACAGCAATTGATTATCCAGTACAAAGTTTAGCCCTGAAAACATGTACATATAAACAAAAACATATGTATACAAATAAACACCTACAGACTGAACAAGTTATAATTAGGAATATATATATATAAATGTATAAACATGTAACAATAATTATTGAAAAAGAGGCTTTGAGTTCAAAGCAGAAGAAGGGCCATGTGGTAGGAGTTGAGGGAGAAAATGAAGGAGGAATTGATGCAATTATATTATAATCTCAAAAATTTTTAAATTCTTTACTACTTTTACAAAGTACAAGTTTATTCAAAGTAAAGCTAATTTCCTATTTATTTTTAATTATTTGATTTACCTTTTAGATTATAAGACATATAAGTTATTTCTTCCATACCTTTCCCCTTTCGAAAACTTCCCAAGTTTCATATGGATTTGACAAAAGCTAGAGTTATTTTGAAAGAGGGAGCCCAATTGGAGTGTTCCCACTACACTGGCCTGTGAAAAAGCCTCTGCTGCATATTCTTGATGGAAGGTTAACATGGCAGGGCCCAGCTCACTTTGGGTTGTCCCTTGTATAGTGGTCCTGGATGCTGTAAGAAAGTAGGCTGAGCAAGCCATGAGGAACAAGCCAGTAAGCAGTGCTTTTCTACCAGTTCCTGCTTCCAGGTTCCTCGGTGATAAACTGGTACCTAAAAATCATTGCTTCTGACTACAGTGTCTTATTCTAACAAAAGAAACCTTAACTAAGATACAAGCTGACTATAGCGTGGAAAGCAAGCCTGTAGAAGTGCTGTCACGGCCTCTGCTTCAGTTCTTCTCTCCAGGTTCCTATCTTGAGTTCCTGTCTTGGCCTCCTTGATTATCTGTAAGACAACCCTTTTTCAGATCTCAGGGTGCTGGGGACATGATGTTTATTACTGTAATAGAAAGAAATGTAAGACAGGAAGGTTGTTGTTGGAGTAGATATCAGGCCCTATTCCTAACAATGTTTTCAGCTGAGAACTGAATCCCCATTTCATGCTCACATTGCAGCATGGACTTCTTTACAGAGGTTTCATTCATTTTTGTGAAGGACATTTTAATATTTGAAACAGGACAAGACGAAGAGATGCTGTTTGCAAAGGTGAGTGAGACATGATGGTCCAGAACAACCCAAAGGCAGATGAAGCTGAGGACTCAAGGTGAGTTATTAAAATTAATAGGTGAATTTAGTAAAGCTGCGCTGTCCAAATTTAATATATAAAAATAAAATGTGTTTTATGTATTTGAATAAGAAATAATAGATGCAAAATTTAAAGCGATGCTTTAGAAAGGTTAAAAACATGTGTTCTTGCTGAAACTTACAAAGCACCATTGAAAGAAATGAGGAAAATGTTAAAACATTGAAAACTTATACTGCTGTGTATTAGAGGTCTTATAACACATTGGCTCAAAGAAATGGTGATCGTTCCTTTCCTAAGAGCTGTGCTGACCATTCTCCTTCCTTTCTCAACTTAACAGAGAAAGAATGTACTGGAAGTTTCGAACAAGCTTTTTTCTTCTAAACAAACGAAGCTGATAAATTAACTTCACACTCAATCCTAGTTGAAAGGCAGCCTGGAAAAAAAGCAGCCTCTATCTGGACTGCCATAACTGAGCTTTAACTCACTTTATGTGGACAAATGGAAGAGTGGAGAAGTGGTTTCTGGCAGATAAGTGGTGGACTTTCACTGTTTGTGAATAGCACAGCCAATGGCTATTCAGCCAAGCATGGCAGATGCTGTGAAAGATGGGTAGAACTGAGTTGTGGTGTTATCAGTCCTGCACCACGTCTGTCATTAATGTAATGTTTATCATCCTTAATTCTCTGGAACAAGGGAAGAATTCCTCAGCATTGAGTTTAGTTTCCTTATACTCTTTCTCCCTTCCTCCCAGCACCAGTGTCAGTCATGAGTTGAATGGCTGATATTAAAGTACAGTAGAATTCCCTTAATAAAATGCTAAGGTAAATATCTTTGGGCTCTAAAATTTTCTAACCACTCTGATACAGGTGCCTCCAAACACCCAAATTCCTCTATTGGTTTTACTTCAGTTAACACAAAATTTATTATGAAATAACCATTAAATATTAACTATACCAACCAATGAGGCCAGTGGGGTGCTGTTAATGAGTTCACCCGCAGAGATAATAATTGGGTGGAGATTATGATCTCAGTCTATTTGCTGGTTAAAGTTAAGTTCTGTTGGTGATAATAACTCCAAATAACTTCACATTTCATAATATAAAAATTTTGTTTCCTCCTATACCGCCAAAATGTCTGCACGATATTTCGGTGGTGTATTTAGTGTGTGTAATACCACAGGTAAAGTGTTCATACTCCAACTATTGTTGAAGGAATATGGAAAGGAACAAAGAGAATAAATGATTGAAATGTTCCCATATCCAAAATACCTTGAGATTCCTGTGGTAGTTTACTTGGGCTTTATGAAATACTGACATAAAATACATCTATTGAGATAATAGTACAAGCAGGTTACTCTCACATTCTTTCCATTTTTCTTCTTTTGGACAAGTAATAAAACATAGGTTACATATTCCAGCCTTTTGCTCAATCAGGTCAAGAAACTCTCCCTTTAAGAACTGCTGTGTCCCCCAGGTCCAGGTCCCCAAGCTTAACACCCACGCTCACCTGGATGAGCATGACTGGACGAAATGAGTCACGAAACAGAAGCAAAAGAGACATGAAAGTATGTTAGAGGTTTTAAGATGGAGCTGGGCTAATAAAGAAGGAAGTGTGATAAGAATGCATTATGTAAACATAAGAAATTGTTAAATGGTTCAGCTAGGAAAGGCACTTGTAAACAAGCACTTGACTACCTAAATTTGTGTCCCAGAACCCACATTATAGTAGGAAGAAACCAATTGCTCAGAGTTGTCCAATGTTTTCTACACGTAGCGGTGACATACAGATAAGTACATGTACACACACATACGTAATATTTTAAATTGTAAAGAAAAGGAGAGAGAGAGATGTCCCTTTGCCTAGAAGGAAGAAATATACTTATCTCTGAAAACACAGAGTCACAGAGAACACTCTGTGACACATGAGCCTTTCTGATTTCTCCCTAGTTTATTGTCATATAAGATCATATCTTATTTAATCACACCAACCTAACTCTGAAATTTACCAATTCTGATATATAATCAATATGTTACTGTGTCTTCATATTGTCATTTCATTATTTGCTTTAACCTAATATTGATGCTGGTAAAATTGGCCTGTGCTCATGGGGTTCTTATTCTTATCAATAAAAGAATTTAATAGCAGCCTCAAATAAAATTTAAGAATAATTATAATTTAATTATATATGTATGTATACATATACATACACATATACATATATACGTTTTTCGAGACAGGGTTTCTCTGTAGCTTTGGAGCATGACTTAGAACTCGCTCTGTAGACCAGGCTTAATTTTATAAAGTTTAAAAAGGAAAACCCCAGGACAGGCAAACTCTAAGTCTTGAGCACTTCCTGGAGGAGGAGAATAGAGGAAAGAAGGAAAAGAAAAGCTGTTCCACTTAAGGAAAGCTGACACAGACACTGGACACATGGCACATGCAGCCACATAGGGGGTTGAGGCTTTAGAGAAACGGTAAGGAAGCCCTAAATACAAGGGGATGCACACTTAGACCAAGAAGAAATGGAAAATCACACCTTCCTGAGTGACTCAGCTGCAAAACAGCATGACTGTGTTTTCTAACACATTGCACTAGGGAGCAGAAACTCAGAGGAAAAGCATGGTGTCCCATTAAATGCTGTTTATTTCACCTATCTCTTTCGGATAGCTTAACCTTAAGGTGGACCCACCTTCTGGAGAGGCAGACCTTTACCCAGGTGATTGACTTGATGAACTCAGTTGACTTTTACAGCATGTTTCCAGCTAGGGGCTGGTTCCTTTTTTTTTTTAACCTTTGAGAAAATGCATTTTTATTAAAACAAGATTATATTTTTAAATTTTATTAAATTGAAGATTGATTTTTTCATACAATATATTCCAATTATTGTTTCCCCACCCCCTACTCCTTTCAGCTCCTTCTCACACTATTTCCCATCCAGATCTACAGCTTATCTGTTTCTCATTAGGAAAAGGCATCTAATGGAAACTAATAAAATATGATATATTGTTAAAGTGAAAACAAGCACATCAGAATAGTACAAAACAAACAGAAGGGAAATAACCCAAGAAAAGACACAAGAAACAGATATAGATGCAGAGACCCACTTAGTAATGCATTCAGGAATCCCACTAAAAACAAACAAACAAAAA
>NC_022031.1:20008656-20013656 GCF_000317375.1 Microtus ochrogaster | reverse complement strand
GATCAATTAAATCAGCATTCTTTTCTGTGTAGGGTGTGAGGATGACTGAGAAAGGACCTTCCTCTTTCTTTCTCTTATAAACTGTTGCCAACGTGGACTCATTTTCATAGGGTAGAACATGCCCTTTAAAACACTGGTTTAACAAAAGCTATTTAATTGTAGCTGCCCCCTCCCTTTGAAACATTCTTTGTGGCTTTCTCTCCCCATTAGCCAGTGCCTTAGGCAGTTACTTAGAAGGAACTAAATTGAGTTCCTTTTGTTATTAGCTGCGGTTTGAGTCAGCTTACTGCTTCTAAAACAATTACAGAAGCAAACTATTATTTTAAATAGAAATTTGAGTATATTTAGAAGAAATTGAACCATGTATTTTCTTCTGGCTGCCCTTGCTTTCCAGTTTCATTTTACAAACTGAAAAAGACTGCAAGGAGGAGGTTGGTAGAGGAGAAAAAAAGTGCAGGAAGTAAGAGCAAGAGGGAGACGAGCATGGGGAGATGAGGGAGACAAAGACCTAAAGGGAACCTGGGAATGCATGCGCAGATACCAAAGATGACACTTCAGGTTTCATAGTGCACTCAGTTAAATTATTCCATTTTCCTGAGATTTTCCAAAATGATAGGATTTGTGCTGACACACTATGCCAATCCACATTAGCCTAAAAGATCAACTTTCAATGGCTTTATCCTCAAGACATGAAATGTATTCTGTGACTATTCCTGGGGAGATGGTGCAAGATAAAGAAATCATTGTTTGGATCTGGGTGCTCGCCCCAGATATGTCACCTGGAGTTGTGATTCCCAGCTCATTCAAAAGTAAAACCTAAGCTGCATCTAAACTGTAGAATGTGCTTTTTTGTGTGTGTGTGTGTGGGGGGGGCAGTTCATACCTAGCTGATACGGCATTGATTCTCCACATACGAGTCTCACCTTTAATGCTGTAGATTATGTCCCTTGGGTCATGGAACGTTTAGAAAGTTTCTTCATAATTAATCCTTATGAAGAAACCGTGCTTTGTTTTTTCTTTAATTTTAATTTTGGTCTTTGTCATTGAAAAATATTATTTTAAAAATACTTGAGGAAAACTATAAAGTTTTACTAATCTATTACCTCATATAATAATGGAATCAAGGATCAAGATAGTCAGCACATTAACTCAAACATCATTTTTTTGGTAGAAAATATTCAAAATTTCCTCTTGTTATTCTTAGGCATATGACACATTATTGTAGACTACAGTCACTGCACTGTGCGATCAAAAACCAGAGCTCACTTTTATCTCACTGTCATGTGGTGGTATGGTGGCTGCTGAATTGCCTCCCAGACCCCGCCTGTGCTCCATCCTTGCCACCATCGGAAAACACTTGTTTTTTTGTCTGCCTTTATGAGGCAGGATTCTTGGTTGTTTTAATAAGATCTGCCCCAGTTTAAGCAACTTTGCATCCTTTTCTAAGGAGGTAGAGTACAATTACCGGTGAATAGTTGAGAAATCTATTGATTTCAGAAGAGAAGAAGGCAACAGCATCCTTAACAATGTATTTATGACAGAATTTAAACCACCACCGTGGCATCTCTACCACATTTTAAGACCAGTTTATTTCATCATTTTTTTTACTGTAAAAATCCAACCTTAAATAAGTAAAATCAAACCGTCATTTCACAAACATGTTTCATGACATGTGTCAGGAACATAGAATATGTTTTTCCCCAATGTCAGAATTTACAGAATATGGCAAATTCAGGAGATAGGAAAGTTTCAAGGTCAGTACTTTGCCAGATAGAACCACTTTCTTTGCTAGTTCAGGCCAAGGCAATCACAATCTTAATTTTAATACCATTTTTAAAATCACATCTTATAAATACAGTATGTATATCTCTATATCTGTGTATGAAGGTTACTTAATGCCTGTAAATGACTAAAAGGCTGAATTTTTAGAAGTAGAAAGAAACAAGGAAATTAATACAAATTAAAATGGAGTCTGTATTTCAAAAGATAAAATCCAAACTCAGCTAGAAATCTCGACAAAGAAGCTGTAGTAATTGTTGTAGATTCAGGGTGCAGGGTCAGAGAAAAGCTTTAAAGTTGAGTCCAGCTGTAGTAGGGAAAGGGCAGGACCAGGTACAGAAAACCGAGTATGCTTATACCCATGGATAAGCCATGCTACTAATGTATCATTGAGGGACAGGGAAGTCAAGATAATAATGACATAAACAAACAGTCCCAAGTCTTCATAACTTCTAGAAGCCTCACTGTGTATTCAAACTGGATACACTTAAGTAATTTTAATTACAACCTCTTTATATAAATGTAGATATTCATCTAAATCTACAAAAAATGATTTTTTTCCTTAGGAACACAGGCTATGTGGCAGCCCTTTTGATAGACATTGAATATTCAAGAATATAAGTATTCTACAAATATAAGAAATAATTGTTGTTTTATTTAGAGCATTGCTTAAAGGTTTTTGCCATTTGAAAAATCATGTCACCTGTAATAATGCCACTTATGATATTTGACTTACTCATGTCCACATCGGTCTGTACAGGAGAGTCTGCCTCTGGTGACCAGTGTCTGGTTCCCTTATCTTCTGGTGTGGCTATGGTTTTGCAGTCACACAATCAAATACTGTGCATTCCTTTTGTGACATATACATAATGTGATTTATACCTCTTAGCATGCAAAATAATATACATAGAAATTTTATGCCTGATAAGGACATATCAGAAAATATTGTTATGGAAAGCTATGTTGCAGAGGCTGCTACTTACTCAGCTAAAAAGTTTTCTCCCTGCCCTCCAAGCACAGAGATCAACGCCATGGCCCAGCCTCCCTCACAGGTAGTTGTTGCCTTGTGATGGTTTTCATCAGCAGGAAGTCAGTGGAATGATGTACAACAAGTCAAGACCTGAAACATGGAAGTCAACCTCAGACACACCCTCTAGCTGATGGAGTTGGGACAATAACCAGGACAGTCCTGGAATGCAATGTGGAAGAACCCAGAAATTGCTTCACTAGGTTTTCATAACATTGGAAGAAAATTATCTGGAGTCCATATGTACTGGCTCAATTTGATCAATCAAAAAAGGAAGATAATTTTATTATTTTTTTCCAGAAGCCTTGATTTTGAGGTCCTGGCCCCTATGTTAAACCTCTGTCATGGTTGTCTTACTTTATATGGTACAGTTTCTAAGTTTACATGCATGCAGGCCTCTGACTCTGCTTGGTAATACAGAAAATATGCAAAATTTTCACAGTTTGGATTCTAACTTTTTATAAAACAAAATTGAAATCACAGCATATAGTGAAAGTTTTTTAAAAGATTTATAATAAAAGTGATCGACGTATTTTGTTGCAAGGAGCTACTTGTTAGTCCTGGCCATTTGGCTAGCTTAGCCCTGAAATAATCACACAGAAACTATATTAATTAAAGCACTGCTTGATCTATTAGCTGTAGTTTCTTACTGGCTAATTCTTACATCTTAGTTTAACCCATTTCTATTAATCTGTGTATTGCCATGTGGCAGTGTCTTAACAGGTAAAATTCCCAGCGTCTGTCTCCGGCAGATCCATGACATCTCTGACTCTGCTTTCTTCCTTCCAGAATTTATGTTTTTTTTTTTTTCTGCCTACCAAAGTTCTACCCTATCAGGCCAAGGAAGTTTCTTTATTCATTAACCAATACAAGCAACACACAGAGGGGACTCTCACATCAATATTTTATATAAAAAAGTATTTAAACTAATTAAGTCCCTTCCTTAAACATGAGCTAGAATACCAAAGTATGAAAATTATCCACACCCCTACTATGGAAATTAAGATATTGGGATGGAAGATTATTATTATTCTGTCAGGAATGTTATTTTAGTTTGAAAGCCTGTGTGATAATGAAATTTCCAAGTATAGAAAACTTTATATTTTAAAGTTCAGATGCTTTTTCTTTATCTTCATTTTAATTTTATGCATAACATGGAAGTTGTGAGATTAAGCAGCTCTCTGATATATCAGAATTCTCAATATCTTGAAAGAATAGTAAAAATGATATTGAACCAATCATGAACACTCTATGGTAAAAATTGAATTTCTATTACAAAAAGAGCCATTGTGGAGAGTCCATGCAACCTTCACTCGTCTTGGTTGTTTCATTCCTAAAGTTTGCTGTGATGGGGAGGCTTCAGTGGCAGTATGTCTGGATGCAGTAGCCGTAACTTCTCTGTGTGCCGAGGTGGCATGTCTACAATGACAGTCATTGCTTTTGATGGGAGGGCACTCAGTATCTGTTTTCCAGCACATCTCAGATTTATCATTCTTTTCGTGGTCATCTGGGTGTGTGCAGCTCCTATAAATGCTCCTGTGTGAAGGCACAATCTCCCACTCTGTCCTGCAGCACAGCCATTTCCTAGAGTTCTGTCTCATATGATAGAAATGTTTTCTCTCACAGTTCAAAGGTTGTTGTCAGTTAACTGCTTTCTTTCATAGCAAAAATGCTGATAGTTTTAGCCATAATTGCTTCAGCAAGTCTGACATCTTCTAAGCAGCTTAAAAATTTTTCAACCATCAAAAATTAAACTCTAAGAAGGAAACATAAACTGGGGATTAATGCATTTAAGTTGTGGTGGATAGAAATAATTTCATCTTCCCTGACAGCAAAGGACATGAAAATTTATTCCTTTTATTTGCATTTGCCTCTTCCTATTCCTCCCCTCAAGTCTTCTTATATACCTTTTCTTACTCTCTTCAAAATCCATGACCTCTTTTTCCACAAATTGTTGTTAGAAACACACACACACACACACACACACACACATACACACTTCTAAATCTACAAGTATAACTTGCTCAGTCTGTATAATGTTACTTCTACGTATGTTTGCAGAGTTACTTGGTATTGGACAACCAATTGTGCTCTTCTCTTTAGTTTAACCCATTTCTATTAATCTGTGTATTGCCATGTGACAGTGTCTTAACAGGTAAAATTCCCAGCGTCTGTCTCCTGCAGATCCATGACA
>NC_022031.1:20005087-20007670 GCF_000317375.1 Microtus ochrogaster | reverse complement strand
CTGTGATTACCATTAATGAATAAAGAAACTGCTTCTGTGTTTTTATTATTGTGCTACAAATGTTTAAGGTGTGTGTGTGTGTGTGTGTGTGTGTGTGTGTGTGTGTGTTGTGTTATCACTGTTTAGAGGGACTTTATGGTGGACAGGTGATACCTTTGAGCTGGTAATCATATTCTAGAGGTGAATTCTCAATTGGTACTGAGCATCTGATGTGTGATTCCCTTGTATGTGCTGTGATTACCATTAATGAATAAAGAAACTGCTTTGGACCTATAGCATGTTAGAATATAGCTAGGCAGGGAAAGCTAAACTGAATTCTGGGAGAAAGGAGGCAGAGTCAGAGAGAAGCCATGTAGCCCAGCTGGAGACAGATGCTGGAATTTTACCAGGTGAGCCACAGTTACATGGCAATACACAGATTACTAAAAATGGGTTTAATTAAGATGTAAGAGTTAGCCAATAAGAAACTAGAGTTAATGGGCCAAGCACTGATTTAAATAATTAGTTTCTGTGTGATTATTCAGGGCTGAGCAGCAGGGAACCAACAAGCGGCCTCCTTCCACAGGCATCTTGTTTTACTTCTGTAAAGTCTATCTTAAAGGATTAAGATCAGGGGATTTACTAATAGGACTCTACAGCAATAAAACAATAAAGCAGTCAAGAGGAATAGTCAATGATGTCCACATAGATTTGACCGATAGGCCTTATTATGAAGGGGGAAATCTGAGTGACATAATACCACATGTTTCCCCTTGAAGTTATCATTTCACTACTTTTTGTCTGAAACCCTCATCATAATAAATTGATTTACTTCTCAAGTTTGAGGTTTTCTGTCATGGTCTTCATTTTTTTTTCTCTAGAAATAATAGCTTTGGGTATAGTTTCTTAGCCCTGTAACCCTAGTAGTTAGGGAGTTGAAGTAGGAGGATATCTGTGAGGTCAAGGTCTGAACTACATAGTTAGTTTTAGAAATGCATTAGCTATAACATAAAACCCTATCTCAAAATGATAAGATGATAGATAGGTAGATAGATAGATAGATAGATAGATAGATAGATAGATAGATGATCATAAAAGCTTTTATCAAGTCATCATATCAGGCAAATAAAGGCCCTGAAATCAAGATATCCCAAAAAGGAGCAATCTAGTAAATGTGCACTAAACTCTGATAAATGGTTGCTCTTAAACTTGCTGGTAATTGTACCAAAGGCACAAAATCAATGTAAATTATTTGAGGTACACATATGGGGTAAACCATTGGTTACTTCCTTTGTTTTAGTTTTCTTCAGGTTTAGGAGAATCTCGGGAAGTTATTTTGGTTGCTTGAAAGTTGGATTAAGTTCTCTGAAGTCCATGAGATTGTTGAATTTCCAGAGACTCCACTGCAGAAACTTTTACCACAGGCTGGATATGACATACTATGACTGACTCAGTCTTGAGTTCATGACTGGAAGGACACAAGGCAAAATGAGGATCCTTCCTTATCCTTTGAAGGCTCCTGAGGTCCACGTGAACTCATAAAGAGTGCCAAGAGAAATGACAATTTACAAGTAAAAAAAATATAAGAAATAAAAGGGACTAAAGTTTCTGTGAAGGTCCAGGTAGAATGACATAAGTCTTTATACACCCAGCTACTTCAGATGTCTCCTAAGCTCTTTTGCAGAACTGCAAAAGCTCAGAGTTTGTGCTGATCCAGTGTGGATAGATGCCTATCTTGCTATCTATTGAGGTTCCAGTCTTCTCTTTCCTGATTAGATGGTTCAGAGATGATGATGCCATAAATATTTTCTTATATCTACTATCTGACCTTAGCAATTGACCACAATGATATTGAAGTTTAGGGAGAAAGTCCTTGTATCCTTAGATTCTAAAATGTGAACACTTTGAGATTTATTTTGACTTTAAAAAGCTGAAATTACTAAATGGAGTATAAGAACTGTTAAATGAGTTCTTTGAATCATAGTTTTCATTAGTATTTGCAGGGGTAAAGACAGAAGTCTTCAAGTGTATGAAATGAGATTACAGATGTCTCCTTAGCATGACATTATACATGAGTAATGCCAAAAGTTTGCTGAAATATTGTAGAGACTTAAAATATGATACCTGTTGTTGTGACTCTAACTGGTAAATAAAAGGGGTGCTAAGACCAGGACTGAACTATTTCTTTAACATTTTGTTCAATTTTATGATTTTATTTATAGTTTTAAATATGTTACATTTATTTAACAAAATACCATAAATGGTTACTTCTCTATGGGTGAACTACTTTGCAGAAATAAAAAGACGTTGTGCATTAGGGATGAAAGAAGAATCACAGACTCTGAGACAGACTTCATATGTAGTTCATTCCTTGATAGGGGAAGGATTGGGACAGTGAAACATGATTGGATCCACAGGTAACCTCAAGTTGATGCTGAGTCCAGAGACAAGAAAGTTCTAGAGGACAGGTGACCACAGAGGGCTGGGGGAAATGTTGGTTAATCTCTAATTTTAGAACGGAATTTATTGTTTTGCAAAATTTAGTTTTTCCCCTTGGTAGCTCTATAGAGGGAACCTAAGGTTTTGTGATGCTAGGCAAGCACT
>NC_022031.1:20004348-20004852 GCF_000317375.1 Microtus ochrogaster | reverse complement strand
ATAAAGAAACTGCTTGGCCCTGATAGGTTAAAACATAGGTGGGAGGAGTAAACAGAACAGAATGCTGGGAGGAAGAGGAAGTGAGCTCAGAGATGTCATGCTCCTCTCTCCCAGGTAGACGTTATAGCTCTGCTCTCTGAGACACACGCGATGAAGCTCCGACCCAGGATGGACGTAGGCTAGAATCTTCCCGGTAAATGCACCTAGCGGTGCTACATAGACGATTAGAAATGGGCTAAATTAATATGTGAGAATTAGCCTAGAAGAGGCTAGATAGAAATGGGCCAACCAGTGTTTAAACGAATACAGTTTGTGTGTTGTTATTTCGGGGCATAAGCTAGTCAGGCTGCCAGGGTGCCGGGGACACAGCCCTGCCGCTCCTGTTACTACAGGTGTTCCCCATATTTCATTGATGATACAAGGATCACTAACTTGCCTTGGTTGACCATGGACTTCTGATTCTTCTGGATCAGCTTCCTGTGAAGCTGCAACCAAGCCAAGATT
>NC_022031.1:19991604-20004248 GCF_000317375.1 Microtus ochrogaster | reverse complement strand
GCGCAAGTCTCACCTGATGCTGCAGGTTAGAGATAAAATTCAAAGAGGCAATAGTCAGTTGACCACATTGAATGGGTGAAGTAAAACTAAGGGTTCTAAAATGAAAGATTCATAAAGAAGTTCTTCTATTAGTTCTAGCGCTCTAAAGTTCTCCAGTTGAGCAAAAGCCTTTTTCAAAAACATTGTTCTCATGTGCCACATAATAATCTGACACTTAGTTAGCTGAGGTTCTGCAAGGTTAGAAGTCTTGATGTACTATGTTAACATTAAAGGTGGAAGCTGTTAACACCGGGATGAAATAGCATAAGGACTTTATTTAACATCTTTAATTTTCCAAGTGAGTCATTTGTGATAAAAGAACAAAAATTAGGTCACCTGAAGGAAATGATTTAATTCTAAAAAAAGAGTCACTTAGCAAGCTATATTATCACTATTTAATGAAAATAAATATAGCTTTAGTGTTTTCAGCATTTCCCCCAGTACTTTCAAATGGAAACATTGCTCATTGGCAATGCAATTGTATTATTTTTTTGTTGCCAAATAGGCAAAGTGTGATAAGTACAAGAGTTTGGGAAGACATAGCCTCTTAATTTAGTCACAAGGTAAACTGAAGCATCATCTTTCACATCTTTGTACTTCAGTTTTCTTGTGTATAAAATAAGATAGTTTAAATTGATTGTTAATTCTTTATTTGGGGATCAGTTTTCACATTCACAACCCAATGATAATATGGAAACTTTTTCTGGAAAATCAAGCAAACATGTTGTCAACAAAATCATGTTCTAGTGAACCCATTGTGGCTGTATTTAGAAACAGGGAAATTAAAGTGATAATTATGTGAAGTTTAAAATAAAGGACCATGTATATTATGTTTTTTTCCCCTTGGAAGACTGGGAAGATAGGGATGGGCATAGAGCAAAGGTCATGAAGTGTAGGCACTTGTAAATGTGTTTGCAGCTTGGCCTGGTAATTCCTCACCATGGCCTAGAGATTCCATTAAATGTGGCACAATAGCATAAGCAAAGCTATCCCTAGGTTTTGAATAAATCCCACCCTTACAGGGAGTTTCAACTTCTTTCATAACTGTAACACCTGGTAACTGGTTTGGATAGACTATTCTGAGAAATATTTTTGTAAGAGACTCCCCTGATTAGACAACTATTTAACCCCTGTGCAGAAGGATTTGTTTCTACATTGATCTTTGTAGCCCCGGGTGGCCTTGAACTCATAGAAATCCATCGGCTTCTGTCTCCCAAATCCTGAAATTAAAGGTATGTGCCAAACTGCCTGACCTCCAGTGGTTTAGCTTTGCTCTTCTGATCTTTTGGTAAGGTTTATTTATTAAAATATAAATACAGTATGGCTATAAACCCAACTAGAACAAAGGCAACAAAACAAATAGCAATGAGGAACAGAAGAAGACTTACTGAGAACTTTTGATCACTCTGCTTCTGAATGTAGCATAGTTTCAGGACCCATAAGAACTTGAAGATATTCTTCCCTAACATATGCATAGTTTGTCTCTACTTGAGTCAGAATTTGTATTCATTGTAACCAGAATATTCTAAATAATGGTTATTAAGCAGATCTCCAATTATTTACTTATTTGAAAGTTTTTTCCTAAATTTGATTGCTATAAGAAATTGTGTTATTTCAGTTTATTATCTGTCTATAATATACTCTCACTGTCAATTGTAGCTAAATATTACTTATTCAATCAATTTTAATAATCATTTACCTCTTAGGTTGTCAACAATAGATGAAACAAGCCTCTAGAATATTGTGAACAAATACTGTGCTACCTGCCTTCCAGAAGCATCATTTCAAAATAAAAGGTTAGAGGAAAGGCATATACAGGTATTTATTGATCTTTATTCTTTCTCTTAAAAGAGTATTTTTTTAAAAAAAAAAAAAACCAAAATCACTGGACTCTGTAAGAGAAGATGTATTATCAATGTGTCTCTAGTAACAGGAAGTGATTAGAAAGTTTTCTATATTTGCACAAGGAATCTTATCTCTGTTTATTTGCTAAGCTTCAGTTTCCTCATCTTTAAAGTGATATATTTATGGAATTTTCATTAGTATAAAACTAGAAAAGTGTAATGCACATTAAACTTTAAGTGATAACTTAGGGAAAGATTATTTAATAATAAAATGGTTTTAGGACCTTGATAACAGTAAATATCAGACTTATACCAGTCCCTTTATACTTGTGCCATATGTTGTACATGCTTACACCTTCTTCCACACACTTGCTCAGCGTCTCATGAAAGTATAGCTATCACAGTAAAATCCCTCCTATTGTATTGAAAATACAAAATTAATTCTCCATGTTAGTCTTCAACACACTGTGGTCTATGGCTGCCTGTGGGTATCAACTTCAATAGAAGAGTCAACAGTAGACTTAAGAGTTGGAGACAAGTTAGTCAACATGTGCAATACTGGGGGTAGAAGTCAGAAGTCTAAATGTCTGGATGAATATGATGCTCAGGTGATGAACTGGCCATGAGTACAGAACAATGGTACGGTAAGAACAAAAGATTGAAAGCCATTTGGAAGGCTATAAGTTTTTAAGCATAAGTAAGAACACAAATAAAATAACATACAGTCACAATACTTGGATGACAAACTATCATTAACTAAAATTAATTTATGGTTTAAGTCAACAGTTTACTATTTTTTGACAAGATGATTAAGAATCTTAAAATTTTATGAAATAGAGCATTGCTACAAGGTAACAGAATGCATTTTTGTAACATAATTCCTAAATACACTATACTGAAATACATTTGCTCTCTCTATATTCTCTCTCCATGATAAAAAGACAAAATACAAGAAAACAAGCAAGACCCACTGCTCAACATGGCTACTTTTACAATTATCCCCAGCCTCCTTTTTGCTTTAAATCCTTAAAAACATTAGAAACTCACTACATACTAACTGTCAAAGCCACAATTCTTACACATGTCACAAAGCCAAAGGATCTCCCCTACCACCCACACTCATTAATGTAAGACGCCAAGAAGAATGCAAGTGTGCTTATCATAAAGCAAAAGCTCATTTGTTCCTGCTGAATCTCCATCAAGATACCCACACATCGTGGTTTCCTGAATGCACCACAAGAGAATGTGTAATCGAAAGCCCCATACACTACACCATCCAAATCCAAGAACATTTCTCAAAGGGAGGCAGACTTTAGACTTTGGGAATGTTTTTAATTACTTATGTGCCTCATTCAAGCCTTTGCTCTTACAGTCTGGGTAAACTGCCAATTTATAATTGTGGTTTAGCCACTGTTCCCTATCCCTGATGCAGGTAGACTTTTAATGGCCTTCGAGGTAAAGATAATTGGCTATTTGCATGCTTCTAAATGTATCAGCTAAAAAGGTACTTCAAGAAATAAACCCAGTGTGTCTTAGAGTGAATGCATTCTGGATGCAGATTAACCATCATGTGGGCACACATTAATGAAACCTAGAATGCCTTGACCTGTGATATGCCCAGTGAATATCCTATCACCGAGAAGTTTCCAACTAACAACAGCAACAGAAGTTAGATGGACCTAACTCGGCTATCAGTGTGCAAATTTGAGAAAGAGGGAATGATGAGCCTGACACCTACATGTCTTTCCACTGAAGAATGAGAACTTCAAATAAGCTTTGGGCAATGATTTAGAAGGGGGAAATGCAAATGCAAGAGGATTAAATTAGCTATCCCTACATATTGATTAACAGCTTTTCAGCCCATCAGTCATACTTTAATTTCTATGTGTGGTGTGTTTAACGTGAGCTCCCAATCCACCTGATTAGATTACCTCACCACCCATAAAAGAATCAGCCGTTAGGGCTTAAAACTGTAATTAGAATCAGGCAGTAATTTGTGCTGGGAGGGTTTTGGGTGGTTGTGGGGGCAAACCCTTTTGCCCCTTCTGTTTCAGTTTTTCTCTATAGATGATGAATAATAATTGCATTGCAGCAATTACCTCTGAGATAATAGATAGCATATATGTGACAGGAAAATCTGAGATTTTAGATAGTCTGCTTCCATAAAGGGGTCAGTAATATACAGGAAATAAGCTTATTGTTCACAGTCTCTAATTTCAATGAAACTAGTGACTCATAAGAGATGAATCCTGTCTTAAATGGCCAAAATATTCTCCTGCTGTTTTTTTCTCTTGCTGATTTTCAGGATTAGCCTAAGATGTAAAACCATCTCTATTGTAAAATATAAGCCTATATAAAACATAACATTAACATAATTTACATGACTTCAAGTTTAATATTTAAATATCTAAATTTATAAAATAAATTTACAATTTCTTTTCTTTTTCCTATTGCTTGTAATATATGTTTTCCATGGATCTTTAATAAGTACTATATTTTGTTTGGTTTTATTATAAAGTTTAGCCACAGAAAGAGCCACTGTTTCCATCTTTGTTTAAACTACTTAGTTATATTTTATTGCCAAAACAAGTTTCTTGAAAAAAAAATTCTATTTTCTAATTGGCTACGCTGTGTTGTGAAATGTGCTGGGGTTCTGTTTTAAGATAGGACTTGAAATAATAATTTATTATTTAAGAGCAAATGTACAAATTTAACCTAAAGTGAGTGATAAAATATTGAGTGTAACCTGTAATAAAACTGGAAAGTCATTTAAGATGAGCTTTCTTCCACTGAACTAATTCACAAAATTTATACATAGACAGCCCAAAGCAAAGGAAAGCTGTCAAATTCTCTTGATTACACTGACCAATGCGGTCACTATCAGTCTCAGTGCAAGCACACTTGTGTGAAAGCATACCCACAGGCCAAAACCGTGTCAGAAGTGCCATGGCTGTCACTCACCTCATGCCTTGGCTATTAAGCCTCAAAGTAAATACATTACTAGCAGATTACATCTCTCTCTGAGTCTGCCCTAACAGAAACCTCACCTCTCTTTCTGCAGACCGTGATAATAAAACTCATTCTCCCCACCTCATCGTGAACCACAGTCCATCTCTATATTCAGTCTGACCCCAGTTATCACCAGATCCTGTGTCTTTTACTAGATCTCCCTTCTCTTTTCTCATCTGGATAGAATGCCTGCTTCTAAAAGTCCAGTCTATTTCACTCCTCATCCATGTTGATACTTTAGTGCTTTCGTGCTTTGGGCAGTGATGAACACCCACCTTGGTATAGTAGAAACTGCCTTGGCTAAAGCTTTTATACTTGTCAGTTACTAACATAGAATTTAATACCTCTGAACCTCAGGTCTACGATATGTAAATGAGGAGTAGCCTGAAGGAGTGTCAAGCTCTCAACCTTGTACAATCCTTTAAACAGAAATAGCTTAACATTTTCCTAATGTCTTGCTCAGCAGCAATTTCACATACTGATGTTCTGTGTCTCATTAGACAGCAAGGTTTCCATGAGCAAGCACAGAACTTCTTTCCTGTTGTATCATATTTCCTAGCACACTTTTGCAAGTATTATAGATATTCAATAGATGTTCACTGATTAGTTTACGGAAACCACCTAGGGAAGATTTTCCTTATATATCATTGCTACCATCATTATTGTTAGTGTGGAATAAAATATACAAAATAGTTTTCAGAAAATTAACAGGTTAAAAATTGCAGCAATGAAAGTGAGTCTAAACCTTGTATGTTACCTGATAATCATCAATATTGACAATTTGTTTCATGATTGTTATAACCTGTAGCAATAAAGAGTAGATGAAGAAAATACTCTGAGGGGAGTGAAAGTCTAGTGGTTGTTTAAATAAATTACTTTTTATTTTCAGGGGCTGGTGAACACAGAGTGGATGACTGCTATGGGCTTTCCCCAAGAGGGGGCACAAATGTTTTTTACCACCTTTCTCTATGTACAAAATATTTTCATGAAACACATACTTGGGATCCATCTGTAATAATCAAAATCTTTTAGTTAAAGGGGTCATGTTGGATAAAAAAGTGTTATCAATACTTTGTGAGGACCCACCGTTTTGGATCTGTTCCATCTTAAAGGTCACAGAGTTCAAACCTATTCTTGCTCCTCGATAATGAACAAGTGGATGTGTGACCAAAGGTGAGGCTACCGGATGCTTTACTCCTCAAATGCCAGACAACAGGATATTTGACTTAGGGCATGGTTACCAGGTATTTTGAAACACACGGAGGTAATTATGATTCCTTATTCTTTGTATCATGAAAGTTTAGCGCCCTTCCCTTTCGATTGGGGCATATAACAGCTGTGAGTAATAAACTTGTTTCTGATTGCTGTGATGATGATCATGGAACAGAGGATGAAGAGCAGAGAAAATGGACAGATGAGGAGGCTTCAGAGTCACACAGTGGACAGGTTGCAGCACGTTGTTCACAGTCTTGTAAGTGAAAGAAGATGGTTTGGCGTTTGTCATGAGTGAAAATGTGAGCATGTTCTGACCTGTGGGTCTTTGGGTTTCAAGAAGATGGGGGCTTATTTTATTTAATATTGTAAGTATGCTTTCTGTGAACTTACAACTACACGAAAAAATGGATTTATACAGAACTTAGTGTTTGTCCTACTTTCTATTTTATCTCCTTTGCTGGTGAATGTCATGAGTTGTCTGAATGAAACAAACTTTATATTATTTCTCTGACTTCTAAAAATATCATTAAATGTGTATAAGCCAACAATGATTTATATCCTTTTGGAAAAATCAGTTATTGGTTAAAATAAACAGGTAGATAATATATAACAGAAGAAATAGAAGAGAAGACATATAGATGAGATTGGATTCAGTCCCATTATGGACTCCATGTCCTTGCACTTGTACCAATAATAGAAAGAATGTCATTCTTTACTTTGGGAGAATTGAGGTCATTACAGAAATGTGTAACGCTATCAGGGATAGAAGACATCTCAGTGCTCATCCTGAGACCATACATTTTATTGGTAGATAACTGAAGTCTAAAAGTGTAGGTAACAAATTTCTTCCTCCACAATGCTGCCTTTCATTCTTCTACTGAATGACATGAGTATTTACTTTTTGTTTCCCTGACTAGTCAATAATATTCCTGAGTGCACACAGTGCTAAGTTTAAATTGGTCTTTTCATGGCCATCTCTTTCTTATTACTTTTTGTCTGGAAGTCCTTCAAGAAAGTTTTCATAGTCTTCAGATTTTTATGGTTCTTCATTAATATCCTTATTTTTAACTTCCCATGATACTGCAAACAATAAAATTTTTTTAATCATATGAACATATAAACACACACACATACATATTCACACATATATGTAGAATTATGTGAATTTGTGTTCATATAATTTCTGCATATACATCTGTGGTCCCAGAATTCACATGTATATATGTACATTTGAAAAATGATTTGCTTAATATCTTTTACTTCAATGTAAGTTGCAGTTTCCCCATCTATAAAATGAATAATAACAGGATATAAGTTTTAGAATTGTGCGTTTTATTTATTATCAGTCAATGAAATGTTGAAAAGAAAAAAACATATTTTATTTTATTAATTATTTCTCAGGATATGATTAGAAACTGATTTTAATACCATCTTTAAAAATAAAAAATTAATTTGATGCTCAACAGATTGTAAAACTATCTTCGTGCTGGTTCAAAGATAGATTATCCATAGTTCTTCATGTCTTCATCCTAAGGGCATGTATAATCATCAAGTTCTACTAATGATCCTTAAGAAAAAATTCAGATGATCAAAGTCATTTTATGGGAGGTTAAATTACATGGTTCTCTGCTATCTTTAGAAAATATCTTGGCATGAATGAGTGAGGGGCTGCTAGAGCCTGTCTGCTGAACTATTGTTTATTTATTTATTGATTTAATTCACATTTTAGAAAGCAACCTGTTCTCATTTTACAAACCAATCCCAGTTCTGTCTCACTTTCCTCCTCCCACTTTCCTCCCCCCCATCTTACCCCTATCCACTTCTCAGAGAGGATAAAGTTTCCCATGGGGAGTCAACAAAATCTAGCACATTGCTTTGAAGCAGGACCAAGGTGCTCTGATGTACACAGAGATTGTGCTTTAGTTTCCCGGCAGGCCAGATCTGAATAATTACACAAAAATTATATTAATTACAACATTTCTTGGACAGTGGTTCCATGTATAATCCTAGCTAGCTCTTACATCTTTAACTAACGTATATCTATTAATCTATGTATCACCATGAGGCTGCAGCCTTCATGTAAGGTTCCTGTGTCTTTCTCCTTTAGCAGCTACATGGCTTCTTTGACTACCCCTTCTTTTTCCCTGCATTCTGTTTAGTTTTCTCACCTAGATCTATTCTGCCACGCCATTGGCCAAAGCAGCTTCTTTATTAACCGGTGGCAATAAAACATATTCACAGCATACAGAGGAGAATCCCACATCACTCCCCACTATATCTAGGCTGAGAAAGGTATCCCTGCAAAGAAAATAGGCTTGAAAAAGCCAATTCAATCAGTAGGGATAAATTCTGGTCCCACTACCAGTGGCTCAACAGACTGTCCCAGCTATAAAACTGTAACCCATATTTATAGGGACTAGTTTGCTCCTATGCTCGTTCCCCCACTGTCATTCCAGAGTTAGTGAATTTTCATTAACTCAGGTAAGCTGTTTCAGTGGGTATCCCCATCATTGTCTTGACCTCTTTGCTCATTTTATCCCCCCTCCCTCTCTTCAACTGGACTTTGAGAGCTCAGTTCAGTGTTTCACTGTGGATTCTTGCATCTGCTTCCATAATTTCCTGGATGAAAGTTCTATGGTGATAACAAAGGTAGTCATCAATCTGGTTACTATTGGTTTTTGATAGATTCTAAGAAATAGGCTGGGGGCCTTGTTTTCATTTGTATTCTCACTTCTGAATCAATGAGGTTCCACTGGGTAGCTTCAACTCTATGGTCATACAAACAGGCCCATTTAAATACAGGACAGTCACAAAACAAAACTAGCAGACATGAATCAAAGAAAGAGATTTGTTTGAAAGAGTAGACAGGGATTGGAGAGGCTGAGTATATTGATTCACAGCTCTAATCCCAGCACTTGGGAGGCAGAGGCAGTCAAATCACTGAGAGGTCTAAATTAGCAAGGACTGTACAGTGAGACCCCACCACCACATATACACACTATGGAGAGCTGGGAGAGGCAGAGTGTAAGGGTGGTTATCGTGTATATATACTCTTTAAAATATTAAAGAGGTTTAGTTAATAAAGAGCACCCAAAAATATCATGACAGACTGGTACCACACTTTATATATGCCATGTCCAAAACATCCTGTCATTCAACTTGAGGGTAGAGTTGAATTCCTGTCACACTCCAAAAAGGTACACAGAGAGGAAGACATGTGAGAACTATTTCTTTCTGAGAAGTAAAGATTTTGTCACAACATGGACTTAGTTAAACCAAAAAGTGGAAGATGTAGGCTTGTATAGGACATACATATCTGAGCAATTAACCTATTATATCTGCTCATGAATGCAAAAGAGAAGAGAGTTACAAGTATTGGTCATCTCAAAACTGAAATTATTCAGTTGCCAACACCACTTGCAAACTGTTACCATTTTAGAACTAAAATTCTCAGTATTATTTTGTTTGTTCTTTCAAGAAAATTTATTAAATTGTTCAGCCTGATTAAAAATAAGCACTCAAAGGATGGAAAATACCACCAAATCTTTTAGAAGATAGGAAAATGACTTACAAATGCCATTACAATTTCTGAGTATTTTATGTGATGAATTTGCCCAGATTTGGGAATTGCAATTCTGTTCTGCGTGGCTCTCCCTTCAGAGGAGGTATTAAAACATTTACTTCTCAACGTTTATTGTAAACAAAAGCAGTTGAGATATATTTGTGAACTCTTGGAAGGTAACGTTGCACCCAAATGATAGGAGTAGAAATGGAAAGTGAATGCTGCTTGTTACCAGGCTCTGCAAAGATGCCCTGAGCTTTTCTGGAAAGCAGTTTCTGAATACACTAGCTTTCATGGTCCCAATACACCCTTAATGCTAGACAGCTCCAATCAATCCGTAAATATCATGGAGTAAAATATTTCTAGCTTTAGGAAATTACATCCTGTTTCAGGAAGATCTGAAGCCACGACAGGTATGGGGAAAATTTCTCATTTGCTACTCAATCTTTCCTGTGCTCCACATATTACTCACGTACATTTTATAGTGAATCAGCAGATACTTTTCCTGAAAAGATTGTTTTCATCCTGATTTTTGATCAATTTTCACTTCTACAATCCAGTATTTATATGTTAATGAAGATATTTATTGACAAACAAATGTCAGAAATGAAAATAGCAAGGGTTTTTTTGTTTATGTATTTGTTTTGTTTGTTGATGTTTTTATTTTTTTACCTTGCATATATCTAAGCAGAGACTGAGATTATAATTGTGTGGAGAAATGTGATGTCATATGGGAAAGAGAATTTTCAGGACTCAGCCATTGGAATGGACAACCAAATTTTATTTACTTGTTTCAATGATTGTCTATACATGGCATTGTACTAAATACTTTTGAGGACATAAAAACTAAATAGCCTACATTTTTGTCCTCTCTGTACTTCATATTTAGCTGTGGGTATACATATACACAAATAATTTTAATAAAAGAGACCATATAATATGCTACAATAGATTACAATTGCATGTTCTCATATAAATCTGAGTTTATATTAGGATGAGACATGCACAAGGTAAAATATCATTAAAACTGTGATGCCTAAGGTTTCCTTTGAAAAATAGTGAAATTTTGGTATAAATGTAAATGGAGTGGACTCCCTGCAGAAGTTCTGGGCATATGGAACTCAGATACATAGGAAGAATTAGACAATGGAAGTCAAACATATCGGTGCTTGCTGAGGTTCTGTGTGTTAGGTTCCCATCACTGGAAAAAAATATGATGCAAATTAACTTGAGGAACAGCTTCTTTTGCTCATGGCTTTGGGAATTTCATTCCACGATCACTAGGCTTTGATGCATTCAGCCTGTTTGTGCACACGAGGTCAGAGTAAGAGTATGAAGCAGAAGAACACGATCAACTCAGGCAGTTAGGAAGCAAAGAAAGTAAAGGATTGGAGTCCCAAACATCATTTTAAATGCAAACACCTATGAACTTCAGTGCCTCAGCTGGCTCCTACCTCTCAAAGCTTCTGCTACCTATCATCAGATCCCCATTACAATGTACTCTTTTGTTATTCACTGGAATACGTTAACTGTTCAGCAGATACCTGAGCTCACTGATATGTTATACATATGATAACTATGTATGTTTTTATATAATTGCAGACTTTTGGCAGTGTATATTAGACATAATAAGAGATTAACTATCACCTACAGAATATAAATGTTATTTAGGACTCTTCATAACTTAATTATTTGTGGAATTTTACACTTGATATTATAAGGTTCGGGGACCGTGGAGAACAAAATCGTGGAAAGCGAGACCATAAGTAAAGAAAGATCACCAGACTACCCTGGAGTGAACTAAAATTCATCATCTGTGATCTAAGAGGCCTCTACCAGCATTTTGTTGAGATTAGAATCAGTTTATGAATGTAAAGTTTCTCACACCTCCAGAAAACAGCTGCTCCAGTTTTTTTCTTTTGTCTTCAAAACCTGTTTTTCTTTGCTTAAATAACCTATAGAAAGAACTTGATATGGGTTCTTTTTTTTTTCTTTTTTTCTTTTTTTGTTTTTTCGAGACAGGGTTTCTCTGTGGCTTTGGAGCCTGTCCTAGAACTAGCTCTGTAGACCAGGCTGGTGTCGAACTCACAGAGATCCGCCTGTCTCTGCCCCCCAAGTGCTGGGATTAAAGGCGTGCGCCACCATCGCCCAAGCCGATATTGGTTCTTAAAAAAAAAAAATCACGTATTTTGCTGGAATGTTTGTGAGGGAAAGTCTTTCTGCACATGCCACTTGGTTATTGGTGGTTTGTTCAGAAGGATTGTGAACTAATACTTATTGAAATTTGGGGAAGAAATATTGAAGGGGTTGCTCATTAATACAGAATCATAAAGCTTTTCCCTAAACTTAAATCTGTATTAGTCCTGTTTCTTATGGGGGCTAAACCTCTTTTGGGCAGTTGGGAATATATATCAGGGAAAGAACACTTGACTAGCGTGTATGAGTGAATCTCAGCAATTCACCAAAATGAAAAGAATGAACATGAAATTATTCCGCTTTGTTTAGTATATGGGACTTGTGAATTAAATTCGCAGAAGAGAGAGTAGTGTTACCAAAACAATCAAATCAACAAAAAAAGTGCTTGTTATTCACACAAATATAGCAGAAACTCCTATAAAATCTGTCTCAAGCTTCCAATTAGAGTTTGAAACCTGTAGCATCCTCATGGGGGAAGGTGAAAGAAATCAGGTCATTTCTGCTTAAATGAACAGAATTTTAAAAATAAAAAGAAGCCTTTGAATATTAGAAGGCAGTTTTCAAGGAGATGTGAATTTTATGGTGATGAGTCAGTTTTGTGTTGCTCTAAGACAACTGACAAAAATTGAATCTCTTTAATCTTTTTTATGTTAATTTGAGAAGCTTACCTTTTAGAAAGAAGATCTCAGGAACTCACAAGCATGCCTTCTGCTCTCTCATCTATACAAATCCTCAAGATATAGCCATAAATAAGGGTCACGGAGTCTACAATGGTGATC
>NC_022031.1:19981778-19990634 GCF_000317375.1 Microtus ochrogaster | reverse complement strand
AAAAATCCTCAAGATAGTTGATCAGCACAGCCTGATCCAGGCTCAGTACTGGGTCTTTTTCTCATCTAGGTTAGCATTTCAGCCCTGTTTGCACATGACAGTTTTGCATCCTTTTCACACATTTCTTACCCCCTTACAAATTATAACAGCAATGATCCATGGTAAAAGACATTTTCACAAAAGGTGTTTTTCAGACAATATATGTTCAGTACTTGAAAAGGAATCACAGTAGTCTATGTGGGCAGTTTGAAAGGGTTATATGCAGGAAGTTACTTCTGTGACATGGGATTCTAGTTATTAATACCAAGAATGTTTCATCTACGGTTCACGATCCCTCATGCTCCTGTTGCTTCATTTATGGTTTGTTTGACTTTCTGGAAAGTAATATTCATTCATGGCAAGCACTAGAATGGTTTGAGAGCATGAACACAGAACATGCTGGAGAATAGAGCAACATTAACTACTTTGCCTCTTCTTCCTCTTACGCCTGGCATTTCATACCCATTGTTGTCACCAGCTTGCAGATCAAGTGACTGCAAGGATTGTGGCTAAAGACGTCAGAAGGTTAATGAATAATCCTTCCATTATTTGTGTAGCACTGAGGTGTTTGCACTACAGAGTCTCCAATACTCAGGGTTTGGAGGCATACAAGTTTCTTCTCCATCTATTTGCACTCTAATTTCATGGTGATGGTCAAGACTAAAAGTCAATGAAACAACCTTGACTTTTTCCCTGAAGCACCAGAGCTGGCTATTTGGAGAAGCTTACAGAAGTACACCCTGGGATACAGCATCTCTCTGTGAACACCACATAAAGGTATTCGGGATACATTCCACTTTTACTTACAAAATTTCATCAAAACCATGGCAAAAATGCAACTTTTGTGTTTTGAGTTCAAGGGTGTCTTTAAAGAAGCCTCTAAAGGTGATTCGGGGACCTAATTATTAGCTTCTTTTAGCAACGCTCCCAAAGGGCCATATGAGCTCAATGTGATTGAGAAAAAAAAATCTGCTTAAAGATATAGAAAAGAAGAATAACTATTGAATAGGATATTTAGAATGAAAAACTGGACACAAACTGTGTGGTCTACTTTGAAATCATATAAAGCACGGGAATGTGGATGGCCTTGTATAGTGAAAATCTGACTGATATGCCTTCTCATTGAAGATAGTGAAACCCCTACTGTGAGTGCTTGTCGGGACCCCTTTGAAAACAGCAATTTTCTTGCACACCCTCCAGCACACTCATGTACCTGACCTCATCTAACACTGACCCAGTCTTCTAGGAAATGCTGGAGATGTACTATTTTTATATTACATGGCTACCTATCCCCAGTACCAGTGTGTAGCCCAGCAAGACAGAACTGTGACATTTTCTCACTGTTGCTCTTGAGACTATAGAGGATTAGAGATTTCCCAGGATCCAATCTAGGTAATCTCTCCTATGGGATTATCTCACCGTTGGGTTTCCTGCCACATATTTGTTTTTAAGAAGAAATAACAGATTTCAAATCCTTAGATATGAAAGTAACATTTGTTTACTGTGCAGATAACATCATTGATAACTTTGAATATGTGTGTGTGTGTGTATGTGTTGGGGGGGTGGTAAATGTTCTTAGCCTCTTCCATGAGAAACCTCTAAATGAAAATTTTAAAAAAACTAATTTTTTTTACAAACTATAATTACTTTAATTACAGGATAATTATATAAATAATGCATTTGAATGTAGGTTTCAGTTTTCTTTGTTTTCTAAATATTATCATCTTTCACTGTTTTCAGACGTGTAAACAGGAAACATTTGAGTTTAGATGAAGAGCAGGTGAACTGCCTGTGATACAAGGAGAGACAATCAAATGATGATTAGGCTATTGAAAATTGCCTAACTAGGTGCTAATTTTTAAGTGAGCAGGTGTAGTTAGTCATTATAACTTTAAAATGAAAATATATTTGAATTAAACCAACCCTCCAACATTAAAATAACATTAGAGGTCTAACTAGTACTGACTACATCCAGCAAAGGCACAGAAGAGGGTAATCAGAAATGAAGCACTCAGCCCTTCAGAATGAGAGCAGAGCTGGAAGTCTGTAAAGAAATGTTAAATTGGTTTCACAGTATTTTACTGACTTACTTGAACCATGGCTCAAAGTTCATTAGCATGTTAACAATATTAATACTGCATTTAGAGTTAAAGGATGATTAATTTTTCATATAAATAATGCAGAATCAGAACGATCTTACAATTAGCCATGACTGAAGCTAGTTGGTATTTAATTCTCAAATCAGTTGTTTTGCTGATTGTCACTGGAGTGCCTTGATGTAGTCAGATCTTGCAATAGAGCACATGAGCTGATTCTGAGGCAAACAGGGTCATAAACTTGTGACTGAAGCAGAGACATCACATATCAAAGTGGAATAGCACACACAATGCTCCTTCAATTTTCATACAGTTGCACCTGAAATAGAACACTTTTCATGAAAAGTTAATGCAACCAAATAAAATAATGTAATGTAGTACTTGATATGGGACTGTTTTAGATCCACTTAACAATGTGGAAATATCTGAACACTTTCTAAGGATCCAGGTGATGGATCATTTAACAGTTTAATAAATTTGCCTTTATTGCACATAATTAAACTTCAGTGTCAAGAAAGAGTTTAAAAGCTCTTGAAAAAGGAAACTACGTTATCACCAATTCAAATGCATAAGAGATGAATCTGAATGAATTTGTATAGACTGTTGGAGTAGGTGTGTGGGATGGTATGCTATACTCAACTTCCAGTTAAGCCTACTAAGCCTTCAAATGTTCATTCAGCTCCCACATCCTATCTATTCCCCCTAACTCACTAGAGATTATACATTTATCACTTTGCTTTAATCTTTGAACTATTTAGACTTTTCTCTGACAGCATTAACATTGTCTAGGCTTACTTACTGCTTCAATAATTGTCCCAATTTTTATATTAATATTTTGAAAATTTCTTAGATGTATACAATGTATTTTGCTCATACCCAGCACCATACTATTTTTTCTCTAATTTCCCTGGGAACCCCCATGTATCTTTTTCTTAACTTCATACCTTTATCATTTATTATTATTGAAACTCTGTCTAATAATTAGTGTTGATTATATGTAAATGAGTATGAGACAATTCACTGGAACATGGGCAACCTTACAGGTCCAACTAACAGAATTTACTTATAAAATCCTGATATCAAGTTGTCATCTTGACTGTAGGGTGACTATATTTTGTCCCCAACAGAGCTATTGTTCAAAACAAGGTAGAATAAGGTAGGCCTCCAATGTCTGTAATTCCAGTGTTTGGCAAGCTGAAGCAGGATATTTTTGAGTTCAAGCGCATTCTGGGCTACATAATCAGTTTCTGGATATCCTGGGCTATAGAAAGAGATTCATGTTTTAAAAACAAACAAAAATAATAAAAAAACAGAATTAAGTTTTGATAGGCTAATATATGAATTTATTGATAATTAGAAGTTCACATTTTTTATTAATTTTTTTTAGGAATCAATTGAAAGGTAGTACTAAAGATGAACTTTGAAAATCAATTTATTTCCTTCACTCTCCCTCACAGTTTTAAATACTCTTAGTAAGTTGTCTCAGAAGTTCTTCAAAATATACAGGGCCTCATTATGTGTCCTAGAGAAGTTTATAATTAATATAAACCTCTGTGTGTTTCTTTGGGACTGAATGGCTGTGGGACAAGGAAGGACAGAAACTTACATCTTCACTCTCTGGTGTAGGAGAATTGTCTGTTTTCTGTCAATCATGTTTTAAATAAACACTGATCGGCCAGGTAGGAAGTATAGGCGGGTCAACCAGATGAGAAGTAGAGGCGGGGCGATGAGAACAGGAGAATTCTGGGAAGGAGGAAGCCCATTCCTATAGTCTAGTCCAGATCACCAATAAAGCAGGATGCGATCTACCCCGCTGAAAAAGGTACTGACCCATGTGGCTAACATAGATAGTAATAATGGGTTAATATAAGGCAAAGAGCTAATAAGAAGCCTGAGCTAATGAGCCAATCAGTTTATAACCTAATGTAGAATCTCTGTGTGATATTTCTTTGGGACTAAACAGCTGGGGTACCGGGCTTGACAGAAACCCCCACCAGCAAGCGCTCATGTTAGAACTCTCTCTATTCTTCACCCAATTTGACCTTCTCAATCCCTCATGTTCTACCCTTCTCCCTTTCTCCCCTCCCCACTCCCTTATCACCATCCCCTTCCCTCCATGCTGTCAATTTACTAAGGAGATCTTGTCTACGTCCTCTTTCCAGGGTGATCCATATATATCCATCTTAGGGTTCTCCTTGTTCCCTATCTTCTCTCAGGTTATGGACTGTAGGCTGGTTATCCTTTGCTTTATGTCTAATATTTACTTATGAGTGAGTACATACTGTATTTGTGTTTCTGTGTCTAGGTTACTTCATTCAGTATGTTTTTTTCTAGTTCCATCCATTTCCATGCAAATTTCAAGATGTTATTGATTTCTACTGCTGAGTAGTACTCCATTGTATAAAAATATCACATTTGCCTTATGCATTCTCCAGTTGAGGGGCATCTAGTTTATTTTAGGTTCTGAATATAACCAATAAGCTACAAACATAGCTGAGCCAATGTCCTTGTGGTATGTGTGTTCATCCTTTGGGTATATGTCCAAGAGTGGTATTGCCGGTACTTGAGATAAATTGATTCCTGATTTTATGTGAAATCATGATACTGATTTCCAAAATGGCTGTAAAAGTTTGCACTCCCCACAACAATGGAGGAGTATTCTCTTTACTCTACATCCTCTGAAGCATAAGCTTTCATTAGTGTTTTTGATCTTAGCCATTCTGATAATTTTAAGATGGTATCTCAAAGTTGTTTTGACTTGCATTTCCCTGATGGCTAAGGATGTTGAGCAGTTCCTTAAGTGCCTTTCAGTCATTTGAGTTTCCTCTGTTAAGAATTCTCTGTCTAGATTTATACCCTGTTTAATTTGATTATTTGATATTTTGATATCCAGTTTCTTGAGGTTTTGTATATTTTGAAGATCATCTTTCTGTAAGATGTTGGGTTGTTAAGTTTTTTTTTCCCCATACTATAGGTTGCTGTTTGTCTTGTTGTCTATGTCCTTTACAGAAGCTTCTCAGTTTCAGGATGATCCATTTATTAATTGTTGATCTCAGTGTCTTACTGGTATTATATTCAGGAGGTGGTCTCCTGTGCCAGTGCATTCAAGGATACTTCACTCTTTCCCCTTTATGAAGTTCAGTGTGGCTAGATTTATGTTGAGATCTTTGATCCATTTGGACTTGAGGTGTGTGCAAGGGGATAGATATGGATATCTGGTTATGCCAGCATCATTTGTTGAATATGTTTGCCTTTTTTTATTGTATAATTTTAGCTTCTTTGTCAAAAATCAGGTTTCAATAGGTGTGTGGATTTATATCAGGGTCTTTTATTCAGTTCCATTGTTCTACCTGTTTGTTTTTGTGCCAATACCAAGCTTTTTTCATTACTCTAGCTCCATAGTAGAGCTTGAAGTCAGGGAGTGTGATGCCTCCAGATGTTCTTTTATTTTTCAAGGTTGTTTTGGTTATCCTGGCCTTTTGTTTTTTCATATGAAGTTGAGTATTGTTCTTTCAAGGTCTGTGAAGAATTGCGTTGGGATTTTAATGAGGATCACATTGAATGTGTAGATTGCTTTTGGTAAGATTGACTTTTTTTTCTGTGCTGATCCTACAAATCTAAGAGCAAGGGAGATCTTTCCATTTTCTTATATCTTCTTCAATTTATTTCTTTAAAGACTCAAACTTCTTTTTATTGATATTTATTGAGCTCCGCATTTTTCTCTGCTCCCCTCCCTGCCTCTCCCCTCCCATTCAACCCTCCCCCAAGGTCCTCATGCTCCCAATTTACTCCTTCATTCTCTCATGCACGATATACAGTAGAATTAATTATCTTTTTGATCATTTTTAAGATTATAATTAAATTATACCCTTTTTTCCTTTCATTTCCTCTATTCAAGTGTTCTTTGTTTTTTTTTTCAAATTTATGGCCTCTTTTCTTATTATTGTTACATGTATGTGTGTATATCTATATACATATATAATCTTAAATATAGCCATGCTGTGTCTGTATAATGCAACATACAGGCTATTTTCAGTGGTAAATATTTAGTTGGGGTATCCAACTGATGTCATTTTCTCTATAGAAGACTATTTCTCCCTCTTCAATATTCTTTTCTGTAGTTTTATGTGTAGAATTGAGGTCTCATGAGATTCTTATTTTCCCTTTGTCATGGTTATTGCGGTTGTCTTTGCTCAGCTCATGAACCTAAGACCACATCATAATCAGGTGTCTACTTAGAAACCTCTAATGGATTGTCTTAGACAGAATGAAACCAGTAACTTTAAATGACAAGACATACAAGGTTTCATCTCATCCCTCCCTGTCTTATGAATCTCATGCACTTCTCCTATTGATTACTCAACTCATCCACACTTGATGCCTTAGCTTTCCTAAACTTGCTTAATACTTCCATAATGCAGACCCTTTTTCATGTTTCACATGGTCATTAATGGTTTATTATTTCTTGTGTGTCCATGATTTTCATTTTCATAACCTCATTCAGATTTTATCTCAAATAGCACTTGGCCAGAGAACCTTTGCTTGATGTTCTCTAAAAAAAAAATGCCACTACCCCACTCAGCATAAACATAATTTACTTGATTGTTTTTTTCTCCTTAGTTCCTATTGCTCTCTGGGGTTTATTTATATATTTTTTGCTTCTTCCTCCACAAAAGGAAAATTGTATGAAAGTAGGAACTCTGATTCAGTTATTCTCAGCTTTAGTCCTAGTACTTGAATCATACACAGAATAAAGAAGCAATATAAAATATTTTTAAGAAATAAAATTTCCATCTACTATTCTGGCTTCTATAATATCAAAAACTACTTGATGCAAAAAGCTTTACAGAGATTTCTAAACTAACATTTAGATATCTTAAAATTGGCCTAAGTTAGAAGAACCTATACTGAAGTCTTTTCCATTCTTTCTAAAACTTCTATGCCTTTAGTTGAAATAGAATCATATCGCTTACTCCTTCTCTTTTATCTCTTTGGCTTCATAGCTACCCTCATAAATCCCTTCAATAATACCCCCAGATTTCAGTTGATAGGATCTTTTTCTCTTATTATTGTTATATATGCCTATGTATATACATACATATGAACATATAATCCTTTTGTAATAACCTCTGCCCTTCTCACCCATCACAAAAGAAGCAACAGCATAACCAGGAAGCCATCAAAGAGAACTCTTTGAAAGTGTAATGAAAATGCCCAACTGATGGCCTCCAACAGGGATTTGGAGGGGAAGGATTCAGTTCTATTTAAGGGTTAGGCAACTGGTGTCTGACCACACTCCAGTGAGTATATGGATAACACAAATTGGGTTTTGACCACACCCAGTGAGTAGATAACACAAATTGTACTTGTTTCTTTTGTGAGGGTCACAAGTACAAGGGTAGACATGGAAGGATTGGGAGATGAGTATGATCAGTATATGACATAAAATTCCCAAAGAAGCAATAAAAATATTATGCTGAAAAAATAAAAAGCATATGTTAATTCACTATGTTGTGAATAATGTATTAGCTATAAGTTGTTAATGATATTTAGCAGTCTTTCCTTAAGTGCCTAATGTCTGCTCTTATAAGACTATGGATGCAAACTATATTATATGTAAATTTTAAAAGCACACACATACACACATGTTAATGAGAGAAAGAGGTTGAAAATCCAAGTGGGCAGATACAGTTAAAAATGGACTTCAAAATGTTCACGTACTGGCAGGATTTGCTATTATAATGATGTTGCGCTGGAGGGAGGGCACAGCGACAATGGGAGTGAAGAGGACTCAACACACACTTTATAAAGGAAGTGATTCTTAAATGCTCAGCATTATATGTATTATGCAGAAGAGGAAAGCCAACAGTAAAGAGAAAACAGACCCACAAAGAAGGCAGCTGTGGTGGTTTGAAGGAAAATAGTCACCAAAGCTGGTGGCACTGTTAGGAGGTGTGGTCTCATTGAAGGAAATATGTTACTGTAGGGGCAGGCTTTGCAGTCAGTCTCTTTTGCTCAATATTCCCTCATTGTGATAGTCAGCTGATTTCCATCTGCTTTCTAGTCAAGATGTAGTCAGCAGTACATCTGACTGCATATTACCAGGCTCTCCATCATGATGATGATGATGGCTGAACCTCTGAAACTGTGAGCTGCTACCTCGTTTAGAGAATTAAATATTTTCTTTGTAAGAGATGCCATGGTCATGGTGTCTTGTTATAGTATGTAACAAGACCCTAAGATAGAAGATGGTACCATGAGTGGAGTAATGTTGTGATATCTGATCATGCTTTTGTCTGGAGTAATATGGACTTTGGTACTTTGAATTAGGAAAGCTTAAGTACTGCTTATAGGTATATACTAGTAGAAGTATGATAGACAATGGTGGCGATAATGATTTGAAATGTCAGGAGGTGGCTCAAAAGGTTTTAGAAAAGAATTTTAACTTATTGCCTAGAAATTATTCTTATGATATTTTGGAGAAGAGAGTGGCTGCCTTTTGCCCTTGTCCAAAGAGTCTCCCTGAGGCTAAAGTGAAGATTGGATCTATTGGTAGAAGACAATTCAAGATATCCTAGTATGGACTCTGTTGTGCGGTTATTGAGGTTAACTCTAATGAAGATTTATAATGAAAGCAAGGTGAGCATGGTAAATTAAAAATGTAAATTTTGAGGAGAAAAAGAGCACCAGTAAGTGAACTGGAGCTAAATTTTATGTTCAA
>NC_022031.1:19964252-19981483 GCF_000317375.1 Microtus ochrogaster | reverse complement strand
AATCCCAGCACTAGGGATGCAGAGGCTGGTGGGTCTCTGAGTTTGGGGTCAGCATGGTCTAAAGCATCAATTTAAGAACAGTCAATCTTAGACAGTGAATGACAACAGAAACTACTGATGATATAATTAAGCAAGGAGACCATGGTCCAGCTCCAGTAAGCAGCAGAACGTGGCAACTCCGGCCACATATTTCTGGTTTTAGGGTTAAGGACAGACAAGGAGTTATGGGATAAAGTTACTGGGGCCAGGCATTTGTTTGGAGTGTCTCTGAATGGAGGCCTAGTAGAGAGGCCACTGAGCAAAGCCGTGAAGTTGAAGGATGGGTTGCTTTGGTGAACCCAAGATGTTTGAGGTGCCAGAGTTGTGGGATACCTGACGACCAAGCTTATAACAGGGAGTGGAAGCATCCCAAGAGAAAGGAGTGTGCTGCAGTCAACAAAGCCGAGCAAGGGTGGAGATCTGAAGAGTGTTTTGACATCAGACATGGAGCTACAGATATTTTAGTTTGCCCAGTCTTGTTTTCAGTCTTACATTTTCCAGTATTTCTGTGCTATGTTTTCTTCCTTGCACTTTGAAGTGATAATATATATCATGTGGCATTATATGTCGGAAGTATGTGATCTGCTTTTTGATTTTGATTTTTACAGGGGAATCACAGTTAACATATTGCCATTCATCTCCGAAAAAAATTTTGTACTTGGTACTTTGAAACAAGTTTGAGTCTGGGACAGACTATGGGAGCTTTTGAAATACAGCCAAACCTGATCTTTAAAATGGGAATGGTCTTTAGCAAGTAGCAGGCAATAGTCATTGCTGAGTATTATATCTTAGGGATTTTATGTAAAGCAGAATTCAAATTTAGATGGTAGCTTTTTATGCTATATAAAAGATTTAGATAATTCTCTTCTAAATAATTATAGTGAGATGGAATGGTGGTTCCCAAAAAGTCATGTCCAGAACATGATCACTTCAGAAAATGTCTTGGTATGTGCAATATAAACAATCATAATGGCTTAAAGAGGCTATCATGGTTTATCTAAGAGAACCCTGAATCAAAAGACAATGGTCTTAATAAAAGACAAGAATATAAGATTTAGAAACAGATGAGAAAAAGACCATGTGAGCATAGAGACTAAGGGTAAACTTATGGAACCAGAAGGTGTGGAAAGCCTGGAGCCTGTACAACCTGGAAAAGGGTGGGCAGGTTTCTTTATGAGAGCTTCTAGAGGAAGCATGGCCAAGCAGGTAGCTTGATCTCAGGGTTTCTCTAAAGCAGAGAGAGAATTTATATTGGTTTTAGAAATTTAGCTCATGGCAATTTGCCATATAATTTCAGGGAACTAATGCAATTGCAATTTTAGACTTTTTCTACCACTATAACCAGAATTTTCAAGAACTCTCTGAAAATATATGAGGGATAAACTAGAAAACAAAAGGCTATTAAAGTATTTAAGAACTTAGCAAAAATAATAGAATTTTAGAATAAAATAATGTTTAGCAAGTATCAGCTATTAGTGTTAGATAAAGGACAGAGCTATGAGATGTTATACATGTGTTAAATGATTGGGAAGGATAACAAAGACATGTTAAAAGTATTTGCTAGGCCTTTCAGAACAAGGTAAATAAGCTTTCTTGTAAAATCATTGAATGTAATTCAGAGGGAATACATGTTATTATCTTTCACTCTTATGAAGATCTATACTGAAAAACAGCAAGCTGAGCAAGGAAAAATGCAACATGTACAATTCTTGGAGAAAAAGCTCACCAGTAAGTGGAATGGTGTTAAATCCTGTTTTTCAAGGAGATAAACAGATTAAAATAGGGCCTGATGTTAAATGGAAAAAAGGAAGTAGTGACCACAAGCTTCCAACTTGTAAAAAAGAATTTTTAAAAAGCTTAGCTCAGTGTGTGATGTTGCACATCTTTAAACCCAGTACACTCAGGAGACAGAGATGTACAGATCCATGAATTCAAGGCCAGTCTAGTCTACAGGGCAAGTTCCAAAACAGTGAAGCTTAGGCAGTGAAAGAAACCATTAAGACCAATATGCTTATGAAGATGTGATTGATCTAGGAAGCAATATTTCAGTACTATCAGCAGCAGAACTTGTCTGTTTCAGCCATGTTGTTCTGGCTTTAGAGTCAAAAAAAGGGGTCATGGGTTCTCCCTCTGTGACTAAGGACAGCCCCTTGTGGAGGCCCACAATGGCCTTTTTCTGAAGCTGTGAAGATGAAACCTGGATAGCCTTGGAGACCCAAAGATGATGGAGATGCAAAAAGCCATGAGATTCCTCCTGATGAAAGCAGCTAAGAGGGAGTGAAACCACCCCCAAGAGAAAGAAATGCGCTGTTTTCAAAAACGTTAAAAGGAGTTGGAGATCTGAAAAGCATTTTGACATCAGACATAGTGATGGAGTATTTGGTGTATGCCCAGCAGGTTTTCAGTCCTGCTTTGGTTGGATATTTTCTCACTATGCCTATACTGTCTTTGGAAAGGAAGTGTACATCCTGTGCTGTTATATGTTAGAAGTATGTGGACATTTTTTTATTTTGATTTTTATAGGGGATTACAGCTAAGAGATCACATGAATCTCAGAAGAGACTTTGAACTTTGAGCTTCTAAACGTTGTTGAGGCTGTGATAGGCTATGGAAACTTTTGAAGTTGGATCAAATGCACTTTGCACTCTGTTGTGGTCTTATAAGTCTATGGGGGCTCAGGAGTGGAATGTGGTGGTGTGAATCCATATGGCTCCCATAGACTTGTATGTTCAAATATTTGGCCCATAGGGAATTAATATATTAGGAGGTGTGACCCTGATGGTGTAACTGTGACCTTGTTGGATGAAGTACACATCACTGTAAGGGGGCTGGCTTGGAGGTGTCATATGCTTTAGCTCTTCCCAGTGTGGTAGACAGTCTACTTCCTACTAATTGCAGATCAAGATTTGGAAATCTCAGCTTCTTCTATAGCACCATGTCTGCCTACAGGCCAATCAATATGTTTCCCATCATGAGAATAATTGACTAAGCCTCTGAGGCTGTAAATAAATATTTTCCTTATAAGAGTTATCCTGGTCATGGTGTCTCTTTATAGCAATAAAACCCTAAGACAAACAAAAATAGTCTTTAGGAACAATGGCTGAAAAGATTATCTGAAGTAAAAAACAAATAGGGATATTATATTATGTTGTATTATGTTATGTTATAGTATATCTAGTAAGAATCAGAGAGACTGTTCAGTGTTTCAGAGCACTGTTTGTACTTTGAGAGGATCTGGTATCAATTTCCTGTACCTAGATCACAGTTTATAACTATTTGTAATTTCAATTCCATGATCTCCAACACCCTCTTCTTGTGCCTGCAGGCAACAGGCATGCAGGTTGTAAACAGACTAACATACAAGTAAAACACCCATTCGTATAAAATAATTAAAAATTGTTTTGAAAATATCTTCAAATTAAAGAACATAAATTAATGTTTCTAGAAGGAAGAAATTTGACATTCTGTTGCACATTAGAAACACTGAGATCAGTTTTGTGTTCACAGACTCTTGTGTCTGCCCCTTTCAGATATCAAGTCCTTATGCAGGAAATTCATATGCTATCAGCTAACGGTGATTTATACAAAATTCACCAAACTTCTCTAGAATTTTTTCATATAGATGAATGTTTCCACAGCCATTTGTAAATATCTTCTGCTGTATGGGCTGTAACAGAGCATAAGGAGGAAGTTCCCTCATTAAATGTTCAAGATAGAAATACCTGAGTACAAGGACAGAACGCTGATCCAGAGAGAGTGATAGTGATAGTTTCATTTATTTATTGTCTTTTATTTTGTTTAATTGTAGACATTATAAGTTATGGATACTATGAGGAGGGTGACATATTTTTGGCATAGCTTTTCTTTCCCTAGTTTCAAGGACTCTTCCTTGAATCAAAAGTACACTATGATTAATGCCACCAAGTATCTCTCTACAGTGCAACCCAATGTATTTATAACAAATGTGAAATTGCTCAAAATCTCATAAATATAAAAATGAAATAGCCTTAAGCAGAGCGTTATAAGGTATGTTTATGCATTTATTGACAAAACTCATTTTGGACTGACAGTGTCATCACACTGAACACATTTCCCTTCAGACACTATGTGCTTACAGTGCTCCAAAAGGGCTCATTTCTCCATAGTGTGCTTGAACACTGTGGCAAGAAACCACAATAATGCCCATCAATGTGATGTGTAATATAGATGTTATTGCATATAATAGAAAGCACCCATTGGGAATAATGGAATTTTGTTGCTTGGATGCCAGCACCAAACAAATATAAATACGCTTTCATGTATTTCCTTTTAAAGGACCAGTGTAGTCTCACCCTTTATGTTGCCTGTAAGATTTGGTAAGTAGCTCTGTTTTAATAATTGCCTTCTACATCCACATCAGAACCCTAATAGCTCTAATTATAAACTGTACACTTTTCTCTTCCTTTCTTGCTGTTCTTTGCCATTGCCTCGCTCATAGATATTTAAACACTTGAAGCTGTTTACAGTTCATTAAACACTCTAAGTTGTTGTTTTAGAGTTTTATCCTTTCCCTATATTTCCAAGTCATTTCCCATTGTTGTTGCATGAAGCCATGCGACACAGTTCAATAGGAGCCATCAGACAGGCGCACTTTTAAGAATAACTAGCAGGCTAACACAAAGCGATACATCAGTCACAGTCCGACTGTATACTAGGCTTCATAGGGCATTTGGCACAGAATGTTTAGACTTCCATTGTTTGAAGAAAATATTGCTTGTTTCTTTCTAAAGTGGTTATTTCCCTTCTTAAATACAAACGCTAACCAAAAGGAGTATTAGCTCAGATGATGAGATGATACAGCATAGGAAATGTGACTGCTGGAAAGCTATAGATTTTCCTATAATATCACTGTAGCAGGAGGTGCAATAATTACTCCAACAAATGGCCCACTAGGGATGTTGCAACAGTATAATGAAAGAGATTTGTTGTCATCCACGCTGCAGAGGAATGGGCAGGAGACAATAATCTGAATAGAAGGATCACATGTCTTTGTTTCTTTTGGACTGGTCACATGTGTGCTGCTGTTTCTTGAAGTTCTGGAGAAGGTGTTGTATCATCTGCTGTGCTGAAAGAATACATGACTATGGTTAATTACATCCATTTCTAAAAATTATTTTAAACGTCCTGTGAAAATAGTTAAAAGTTTATTATTTTTATTTTTTACATTTATTTATTTATTTTTTGCTGTTCCAACCACTGAAAAACATCATCCTCCATCATATCCATATTATCTTATAAAGTTTAATATACATCATCACATGACCCTTGCTTAGAACATGACTCTTCCGTAGTGATGAAAGCAAATTCCCAAGAAAACCAATTTAAAACAGGAGGAACTGTGCATGAAAAGATGGTTTGAGTTAACATTGAATTTCTGATGATGATTGCTTTAAGAATCTGTAGCATTGTCACCTTCTCCAGAAGAAGAACATTTATGTCCTACTGTTGTTAAGGTATTGCCATGAGATGGCCTGCAGAAAGCAGGCACCTCGTAGGATCTTCTAACAGTCCTAAAGGCATGAAAACTGGGTCTATCTCCTTAAAGTTTACTATGCAATAGTCTATCTCCCTACCTACTTATGTTGCTGCCTTTCATTATTGTGAAATCAAATGACAACAGAATAAGACATAAAGAGAAAAGTTTTTTTTTTAAAAAAAATGTATGCACGTATAGACAAAAACATTAATCTAAGCACATACATGGAGCCGGAACTCAGGTTACTGAGGCAGTGCTTATAGCTGATGGCAAACACATACACTTGTAGGCACTCTTTCCCTTTGTTGTTTGTGTTAACACATGTGTACTACAAGACTGCTGATATCCATAGGTATGTTATATTCATAGAAGGATGACCCCAAATTATAAAAAATTCATTTATGTTAAAATTTACTATAGAGTATAATTAGGACAATGTTTTTCATTAGGAATTTGCACTACATTTTTGCAATTGCCTCTTTGCATTTAACATAAACATTTTATAAAATTTGTCTTAGAATTCCTATTTATAATATGATAAAGTTGTATCTAAGTCATAGTAATGAAAAAGCCAAGTAATAATATTTTTAAATTGTTGTTACTGTGAACCATAAAATGCTACATAAATACATTTTTATGATTAAAAATAGCAAGCATGTTTCTTTTTGTGCTACAGAATTATTATCTCATATGGTTTAAAACAACTTGTTGGAGAAAAACACTCAGTAGACACAAAGGATCTGTTTTAAGTATTAAATAAGAATTTTGGGCAAAATGGAACTTCATGTTTTTTTTCCACATCATGTTATTTAATAACTTTTGTTTTTTGCATATTTTCTTATCTCTTCCCCCACTTGAACGTATTTTTGTGGGGGAAGACGAAAAGTTCTATTTAGCTTACAGGCTTATTGCATAGTCCATTACTAGAGTCAGAACAGGAACACAACTACAGTTGGTGTCTGGAAACCAATACAGAGACCATGAAGGGGTGCTGTGGACTCTTAAAGAGGGCTGTAATTTTTGTTTTAATGCCTTTTGTGGTTTGAATGAAAATGTCCTCCAAAGGTCCATAGGGAGTTGTACTATTAGTAGGTATGGCTTTATAGGAGTAAGTGTGGCCTTGTTGGAGGAAGTATGTCACTGGGGATGGGCTTTGAGGTTTCAAATGCTCAAGCCAGGTCTAGTGTTAATATCTCTTCTCAGTTCCTGTGGAACCAGATGTGGAGTTTGTAGCAATCTCTCCAACACCATGTCTGCATGCATGCTGCCTTGTTTTTCACCATTATAAAAATGGACTAAGCCTCTGAACTGTAAGCCAGCCTCGATTGAATGTTTTCCTTGAGGAGAGTTACCATGGTCATGGAGTCTCTTCAAAGAACTAGAAATTATTACTAAGACAGTGATATAATATAAAAAGCTTAACCCAATAACCTCTACATGTGATATCCTCAGTAAATTTTTCTAAGTAATTCAAAACGTATTATAAAATATTAGAAGTATATAATATTTAGCAGAGTTTTTTGTTTTACGTTAACTGCTGTGGGACAATGGTCTTTTATTCTGTCACTCGTATTATTTTAATAAAATGCTGATTGGCCAGTAGCCAGGGCAGGGAATAGAGGTGGGGCAACCAGGCAGGGAGTAGAGGCATGGTGATGAGAATAGAAAAATTCTGGGAAGAGGAAAGCCTCAGTCTGCAGCCATCAGCCAGCTGTAGAGGAAGCAAGATGAGAATGCCTCACTGAGAAATGTACCAAGCCATGTGACTAACATAGAAAAGAATAATGGGCTAATTTAAGATGTAAAAAAAAAGTTAATAAGAGGCCTGAGCTAATAGGCCAACCAGTTTACGATTAATGTAGACCTCTGTGTGTTTCTTTGGGACTGAATAGACCAGGGGAGACAGAAATCTCAGTCAACGGTTGACATTTATTTATTAGTGTACATGTCACATGTAAGCGCTTGTGCATGCATACTTAAGTGCCAGGGTACACATATAAAGGGCAGAAGACATGATTGCAGGGATCCAATTCAGATTGTCATGTTTGGAGACAAGTGCCTTCACTTGCACACCATCTAACAGACACTTCAGTAGGCTTTGAAAAGGAAGATATGCATGGGCAAGATATCCCACTAGAACATTTAAGAAAAATCTCACAGGACAGAAGTATGACAACTGTGGAGCACCTGAAGAAGATAACACTTTACATATCTTCATGGGGTATTCAAGATCAGACATAGTGAATATCTCATGCTAGTATGGAAGTAATCATTTCACAAGAAAAGAAAATTACAAGTCAATTCTTATCTTCAATATTGAAAGCTGTGTGAGTGTTTCATTTTCTACAGATTTCTTGTACTTTTTTATGTTTTATATCTCAACTAAGATTTTTGTATTGAGCCTTTGATATAATAAAAGGAAATTTCCCTGTGAAACAAATGATCAAGTATATTACTAGTACGTTTTAAAAGAAGTAACCCATTATTCTGCTGTGCTTTTTTTTTAAAGATGCAAAGAAATAAAATTCTTAGAAAACTCTGACCACAGCACTCCACACAATTTTTAATTTTTCTAAACATATGGTTATCTTTTGATCTTAAAGATCAAAAGATACATTGTGTGTATCAGCTACTGAGACTACAGGCTATCATAAAGTAGTGAAAAATAGAGGTAATATATAGAGTCAAGAAAACAGGGCGACTTAAATTAATAATACTCTCACATATGTACCTGTGTGACATTTGTTTCTTCTTAAAAAGTTCAGTTGGGCTCTTTACAGCAAACCGTTACCAGCACCTTTCTGTGATATGACAAGCAAATCCTTTCTAGTAGTAGAATATTTTAAAACAAGCATGCATTTTAACTAAAAGCTTCTTAAATTCAAAATGAAACCAAATAACAAAGACATAAATTTGAAGAAATGCAACCCAACCCCTGTTCTATGTGATTCCCCGTTCCGTTCATGGAATTTGGTTTAATGGAACAGAAAAAAAAGAGGGCCAGAATGAAAATCTAGAGTGTTCCTGCCAAGCAATATATTTTAGGCCTGGTGGGCATTAATGGTGTGTATATGTGTTTGTATGTACATGCATGTGTGTCTGTGTGTGTGTGTGTGTGTGTGTGTGTGTGTGTGAGAGAGAGAGAGAGAGACAGACAGACAGACAGACAGACAGAGACAGAGAAAAAGACAAAAGGGAGAGAATGAAATACTTCAGTTCTCAAAGTGCAAACAAAAAATACAGAAATTTGATATATGCCATTATGAATTAGGCAAATTGCTGAGTATTCAAATAAGTAATCAGCAGTAAAGTGAAAGCTGCAAATACACAGATCTACCATAACTATCATTATAAAGATAAAAAGTAGTTATTCACTAATGTATAGGTAGAAATTCATTACTGTTTAATGTTTGTTTTCCTACATGCTATGGAATAGATGGACTAAGATATCAGAGGTGGCTCAGAGACAATATGTACATTAAACTACGGATAGATTCTCCTTGATGTTATTATAAAACAGAGTATCTGCTTTCTTGGGGGAAAAAAAAAACAGTCTTAGGTGTAAAATACCACAGAAGTGGACAACAGTGAGGAGCTACAAAGTGCTCGCTTTTGTTTTCAACTCAGGATGTTGTGCCTGATTTCATACCATTTCACTTCTCTTCTTCCATCATGTTTCAAGGCAACATCTCTTCATTTTTCTTCCCTTTGGGTATCCATTCAGGCTGACTCCAGGAACTGAAAAGGTAGATGCTGTCTTACAGTGTGTCTCTTTGTCAGAACTTCATTTTCATTTCCCTCTTTTCTTTAAATAGATTATTTAGGATAAGCAGAGGGAACAAATCAACTCCAGGCTGGCAGCTCTGCCTTGCCTGGTCAAGGAAGTGAAAGCAAAGACGGATGGCTCATTTGGCAATGCCCAATACAATTTCATGTGTCAAGAGCTTGCTACCATCACCTGCAGTCCAAGTAATTTTTCTATATTTTCATAAAAATGATTTCTTTTTCTTTTTTATTATAAAAAACCAACACACTAAACCAAAAAGACACTCATAAAAGCAATCACTTTCATCATTAGAAACAAGTTGCTGGCCCAACTTTTATAAATAATGCCTCTATTTTGATGTACCAATACTACTTCTAACTCTAAATAATCGCCATTATGTGGTTTTATTTATTGAAGTAGATTATCAAAATGCCTAGCATGGTCTCTCCATTAACTCTTTCACATTAATGAATTGCTATTTAGCAAATTACTATTTCCCAGCACTAAAAGGAAGGAAGCCAGTGGCCTGAATGATTTTCCAGAGTGCCTATTAATAAGCACAAGGCGTGTATTAAAATGCTAGTATGGAAAGGTCTTTGGGAAAGTCCACACAATGGGGCCTGGGGTTTACAAAAATGTGCCTTAACCCTTTCTTGACTCATCATACTGCTGATAAATGCCCTTTCAGTTTCCCTCTCACCCTCCTTAGTAGCACATTGCTACTTGGGACAGTTTTGTGATATCTGATAGAACTAAAATTGTCTCATTTCTCTTTTCTTGAGAAACATTACATAATTATGTAGAATTTTATTCTAAAAATTTTACATATCCTACTTTTCTTCAAATTTATGTTTATTAGGAGAAGTAAAGGAAATGAACAATTTATTATTAAAAATATATGGAATAAAATTTTCTTTTTGAAACTTCTAAAAACATTGATTAAACTAATTGCATAAAATAGAATGTTCTTAACACAGTTGTAATCACTCCTTAAATGTCGAAACAACATTTATAAGTTCAAGATTTCTAAAGTGTAACAACATTTTATTTTATTATTATTATGTGTCTGCATATACATGATGGGGGCACATGTGCCACTGTGTGTGTGTGTGTGTGTGTGTGTGTGTGTGTGTGTGTGTGTGTGGTTTGTTTAAGTAGATGTCAACTTTGTAAAACCAGTTCTTTTCTTAGGCTCTATGTGGATTCCAGGGATCAGACAATATCTTTAGTGTTAAATAATTTATGTAGCATTACTTTTTTCCATTTACATACACTTCATTATAATATAGAGATGTTTTAGGTGACCATTAGCCATTGCCCACCACAATTTTCTTCAAAACTGTATATTCTATATATGTCACCATCTATAGAAAGAAGAAACTCTTCTCATGAGGTATAGGGTGAGGCTGCTTGTTCGTTCCCAGCCACTTAGACCTGAATAATCACACAGAAACTATAACAATTACAACAAAGTTCAGCCAATGACTCAGGCATATTTACTTAGCTCTTACATCTTAAATTAGCCATTTCTATCAGTCTGTGAATAACCACAAGGCTCTGGCCTACCAGTAATCTTTTTGCTTGTGTGTCTATCTCCTTCGGCAACTAAAATGCATCTCTCTGACTCCACCTACTCTCTACATATATCTTTTTTTTAAAATTATACTTTGTATTTCTTTAGGGAATTTTTTTTCTGGGTCTTAAGAACAAGGAAAACTATAATTATGCAACTATAACTATGTAACTGTAACTATCTAGTCTTCAACTTCCTCTCATGTGGGAGTCTCCTCTGTGTGCTGTCATTACCATTAATGAATAAAGAAACTGCCTTGGCCTGTTGATAGGGCAGAACTTAGGTAGGCAGGGAAAACAGAACTGAATGTTGGGAGAAACAAACGCAGAGCCAGGCAGATACAATGGTTCCGCCACCAGAGATAGATGTACTGGAACTTTGCTGGTAGACAACAGCCTTGTGGTTATATACAGATTAATAGAAATGGGTTGAGTTAAGATATAAGAGTTAGCCAATGAGAAGTTGGAGCTAATGGGCCAAGCAGTGATTTAATTAATACCATTTCTGTGAGGTTATTTTAGTTCTGGGTAGCTGGGACAAACAATCGGGCCTCCTCCAACATACCTCAGTGACACAAGAAAACAATATTAACCAAGTAAGCACAAAGTACCAGCAAGAAAATTCTATAAAATGTGAGAAATGACAGAAACAGCTGGCTTTCTGGACAGTCACCAAAGTTCCTCTGCATGTTGGGTCATGTATCTTCAATCTAAAAATAATTACAATATTAGACAGACTTTTCTGTGAATCAGGATATTCTGAAGGGCTGTTCTACCTTGTCTTAGCTAAGTGAGGCAGTCCTTTCTTTTGTGCCCTACTTGTCCAATTTTTATAGAATACTGTCAGCAGTTGAGGCAAGAGTACTTTATTAACCAGTGGCTAATCTTTGTAGTAAACTTCATATCGAGTTTCTTCAATGTGCATCATCTTTGCTGAAGTACATTGGTACCGCCAGGAGCAAACTTGACTCATTTTCACAAAAATGAACCTAGGTTATTTTTTTTGTTTTTTTTTAAATATTTATTTATTTATTTATTTATTTATTTATTTATTATGTATACAATATTCTGTCTCTATGCCTGAAGGCCAGAAGAGGGTGCCAGACCTCTTTACAGATAGTTGTGAGCCACCATGTGGTTGCTGGGAATTGAACTCAGGACCTTTGGAAGAGCAGGCAATGCTCTTAACCACTGAGCCATCTCTCCAGCCCCCTGAACCTAGGCTATTAAAAATATATAAAATGCCACATTTTATACATCTATGAAGTGTTTGAAGATCACCTGTCTATATAAAATACATCCCTGTTTTACCTTGAAAACATACCTAATATGACTATAAGTTTATTTGCTTTAGGTGACTAATTGCTAACCTTCATTTTCTTATTATCCTAAACAGTTGGTAATAATAATTTTTCAGAACTAGAAATTTTAATTATATTGTTAAATGAGCTGTATAAATACATAGCTTAAACAAGATTAGAAATGTATGTACAGTGTTTTTCAACAAAATTAATCTCAAATTTGTATGAATATCTAAAATTTTATATAATACCAAAAGTCCAATTCAATGTAAAACATTTAAAGCTAGTATTTGTTTTTAAAAATAAATTCAATAATCTACCTTTTTATTTGATCATATCTATATCCTTCCTTATTTCTTTTCAGAGTAGATTTGATAATCTACCTTTTTATCCTATTATATTGTATACTCCTTTATTCTTTTCAAAACAAGAACTCTGAATCTAACCTCCTTTGTTCAACTTTCCTCCTAACCATAACCAAATACAACTTGTAATGAACCTTCCCAAACACTGACAAATATCTATAACCCATTGAATTACCAAAAACCACCCAACCCACCTCTGGGGAATGTGGGCATCATGTTCTTAAATTTACTTCCTGCTGTCTGGGGACAACAGCATCTTTAGGGGATCCCGAAGAGAGAAATTTGGGTTAATTGTCCAGTCCTGGGAGAGATAGCTATATCATTTGTTGTCCACTCTCTGCATAATGGGAAAGTATAGGGTTTGTCTAAACTCTTGGCTAAAGTAGTCTATGAGGATGGATCATCTCAACTAACCACCTTGAAATTGTTCTGAGAATTTTGTGGCTCAAAGTTGAACTTGAGGTGGTGTTTTTTCAACTTGGTAGTGGTATAATAGTTCTGTAAGAGTTGTCATAGTCAGGCCCCATCCTCCTTTTGGAGACTTCAAATGTTTCTGTTAGGCATGGTCATGGTTCATTACAGAGAACTGATAGAGACTCAAAGCCAAAATCATGTACAGAAAGATAGATTAAGTCTTTTTCAAGAATTAGTTTGTATTCTATATACCCATTAAGATCCTGATTAAAAAGGTTAATATATATGTATTAATATCATAAAATTTGATACAATATTCATACCTTAAAAAAGCTGTTGGAGTCAATATAAAACTAAAAGATTATGAGATTAGTAGCAATAAAATATTCCTTAAATATTTGTTTTTCTTCTGTCATATATCAGGTGTCTCTTATCACATAAGATGGAGATTTTGGGATTTTACTTTAATAAGCATCCTTGGGATTAGAAAAGGAGAGAGCTACACTCCAACTTTAAAGTCAAATTCAATCTTTTACTGGACTGGGATTACCAAAAGACTATTTGCCTTATATATTTGTATAGAATATCAGAAACAAACATTTTGAAGATTTATGGAATTTTATCCTGTTGGGAATGTGATATAACAATAAGTCAAATAATTTTTTCTTGGGAAATTATTTTTTCTGCATGATTTCTCCTTTTTCTTCAGATGTCTCACTTTTCCAGTGGTCTTTAGATTCCTTAGCTGCCTTTATTTTCCTGAAGATTCAGAAACAAAACCCTTCCCCAATCCTAATTTTAGGGAGGTGCTTTGGCAAATTATATTTGATCAAATGAAAAACATGTGTTAGTTTTATAGGTTGGCTTAGATTAAAAGCTCATGCTGTTTGATGAGCTATCATCTCTTCTAATTAAGAGGTGTCTCTTTTTCAAGTCTAATTCTTATCAATTTTGATAGTATCTATAGCATTTCTTCTCTTGTGGAAACAAAAGTAAATCCCCTTTCCCAATGCAATATATGTCCTGGTTTTTATTCTGAGGCCAGTATATTTTTAAATTTTACATTCTATGGCTTTTTCTACTATCCCATGTCTCTCTACAGCTGATCTTCCTTTTTTATTACCATTTAAATAATTTGTAGTTAAGAAAGCATTATGCAATCTATTTCTGGGGATCTTTATCATCACTTTCTGTTTATTTAACATATCCATTACAGTTTTATTTGAACTTTCTGTAACAGCCTGCCCTGTAGGTTCATATGCTGTATCTGTAATATGCTTGATATTATAATAAGCAAAAAACTGTTTCATTCTCTTAGAGACATATGCTGGAGCAATGTCTGTCTTTACTTATACAGGTGTTTCTATGATGGCCATAATTTCTAGCAAATGTGTGATTATCAAATCAGCCTTTTCCAAACCCAAAGCAGTTACCATTGAAAACCTGAATAAGTATCAATAGTATAGTGTTTATATTTTAGTTTTCCAAATTCTAAAAAACAGAACACATACATCTGCCAGATTTCATTCAATTGGGTACCCCTTGGGTTATTTCCTGCCAGGAATCCAATTAGCTCTTACATGGCCTCTATCATTTGAAAATTCCTGTAAGGTTACTGAATATATTAATGTGTTTTTTTTTTTTTTTTTGAAAACCTTATGCTGCCTGTCTCTAACGTTAAAATGCAATGCTGAAATTGAGTTTCTATTTAATTCCTTTGTTAAGATATACATGATCTCCATGATCTGTTTTGGTAAGTTTTTCTAAGGCCTATACATTGGCAATCAAACCAAACAACTTTTTAAGAGATAAACCAAGAATTATCAAAACAATGATTATCAAAATGATGACTAACAGTATGTTAATCTTGGTTAAATTGATTTATCCCTTCATTTAATTGCTTTATTTTTAAATCATGCATTACATAATTGTACAGAAATCTTACTTTCTCTATCATAATTGTGTTTCGCATTTTTTAACATGAGAAAAAATACTCTCCATTTTAACCAATTCCTCCCTTAAAGATTTCCTAATTTTCTCCCCAAATCTGTCACATGATGATGAAGTTGTGAGGTTTATTGCTGCTGCAAAGAAGAGTAGAAGTCTAACTGGATTTCAAAGCACCTACCTAGTTTGGCAGCACCCGAGAAGGAGGCTCAGGGGAAGTCCACTAGGAGAGAAGAAAGGAAAACATAGCCAGTAGGACAGTGTCTCCATCTGTGCATAGCTCTGACCTACAGCTTTGGCTGCAAAGCCACAAACAAATGGCTTTTTTTTTTTATGAATTCATACTCAAATGTTGGACATCAAATGTAGCTTTAATAATAAAAAAACCCAGATATCGATATTGGTGTTCAAGCTGAATATCAGAAAAGCAAATCAGACAAGCTACTAGAGAATTCTTATCTCTCCCAAGGTCAGACAAACCAAGGGGCAAATCCTGGCCTCAGTGTGACTGCAGACTGCAACCTTTCCACCAGTTCTCAGACTGCAGACTGAGACCCTATGCTCCGGTCTCCTTCCATCTTGTATTTCTCTCTGTTTCTTGGATTAAACGTAGGTATCACCATGGCCCAGCCTCTATGACTAAGTAGTGTGCCTACTAGGATTACAGGTATGTGTTATCACTGCCTGCCCTTTATGGTTGTCTTGTGGGGCCAGCTTTGCATTCTGACCTTCAGGAAAGCTCTATTTACTAAAAAAAAAATGATAATAAATGTGACGTTAATGATATTTTTATTATTATAGTCTTAGAGTACAGTTTGACTTCTAGGATGCTGATACCTCAAGCAGTCCTCCCATTATTCATAAATTTTTAGCTGTGCATTTGTGTGTGTGTGTTTCTAAATGCAGATGAAAATAGAGATGTGAGAAATTGACGAACTATTTAGTTTTTTTGATGACAGTCTTGACTTAAGTAAAGACAGACAAATATTGAATTCATTTTGAAACAACCTAGAGATGTCTCACTATTTCCCGGCTTCTCAGAGGAAACTAGTAAAACATAATATCTATGTATTTTTGAAGAGAGATATTTTCAAGAAGAAAATGATCTCATTGTTACTAGTTCATTTTTTTCTAGAGCTATTTTCTCTCATCAACAGACCATTGTACAGCGAATATAATTTTGGAGCAAGCAAAGCTTCCTGTCTATCCATGTTAAATACACCTGTGTTACCTGCCTATTCTTATCTAAAAGAAGAACGGCACTCAAGCTCAGTGAGTGATCAATATTTATTGCCAGCTGTGGAAATTTCTCCATAGAGCTTCTAAAAGATTTAAAAGAAGTAAAAGTACAAGCTTTCTGTCTAGTTGAAATACTTAAAAATATCAATATTCACAACACACAATGCATTCGACAAAAGTGAGCAGTGGATGTCACAAAAGGTGTAAGCATTGAATCTGAGCAGCTCTGGCTGATTACTCTCCCATTCTTACAGGTAAGGCTTGGCCTTTCATACATGGAGAAGGTTCAAATCCTGTATTTTCTCAACTATGAAATAAGGGAGAATTGTCTACTATAAAATTTTTTTGTCATAAAAATCAAATTATTCTAAGGATCTAAAGGAATACAATATACATTATTTTATTTTTTGACAAAATTATAATAGGATAAAACAAAAAGTATCACTTCAAATTCGTACAAAGTAAACCACTAGAAGGAAAAGAATTCTAAGAGAAGTCACAAGGATCAGAGACTCACTCAATTACACATTCACAAGTCCCATAAAAATACAACAATAAAAGCGATAATATGTATGTTTAGAACCTAGGACAGACTTGTATTGGCCCTGTGCTTGCTGCTTTCATCTCTGTGATTTCATATAAACTTTGTTCAGTTGATTTACAGGGTCTTATTTTACTTGTGTCTTCCATATTCTCTTGTTCTTACATTCATTTAACCTCCTCTTCCATGGGGATCCCAGATCTCCCATGAGAGAGATTTGATGGAGACATTCTATTAAGAACTGTGTGTTCCAAGATCTCCCTCTCCATGTGTTGTCTGGCTGCAGGTCTCTTGGTTCCATCTACTTTGGAAATAAGCCTCTCTGATGATGGCTGATGAAGGCAATCATCTATGAATAAAGCAGAATATCATTAGTAGTCATTTTAATTTTACTTTGTTAGGCCAGAATTAATTAGTTTCATACTAACTCTCTGCATTATTTAGTTTCTGATTTTTAGGAACCCAAGCAGTATAGGGTAAGGGTTCCATCTCACAGATTGAGCTTTAAATTGGTTTAGCCATTGATTGGTTT
>NC_022031.1:19958312-19963081 GCF_000317375.1 Microtus ochrogaster | reverse complement strand
CTGTAAAATCAAAATGAAAAAGCTGAACACATGCTTCCAACATAAATTGACACCAGATATGCATTACCTTTCCAAAATGGAGGAAAAGGAGCACAGTGATAAAATACTGAACCAAAACAAGAGCACAAATCAATTGAGCAAACTCCAAGCTCTGCATCTCCATGCCTGCTGTCAATGTGCTCTTCAGATCTCCAATTTGTTGACTACAACACATTTCTTTCTCTTGGATTGGCAGGTTTTCTATGGTTATGACATCTCCAACATCTTGGGGACTCCAAGACAATCCAGGCTTCAACTATATAGTTTCACACAATGGCCACTCTTGGCATCTATTCAGGGATACCTTGACACAGTGGTTTCCTTGGTCAGGGCAGAGATTCCATAACTCCTTTCTTATATTCTTGTCACTAAAGCCAGAACTATATGACTGAACCTGCCAACTTCTGTTCCTTGTGGCAGCTGGAACATGGCCCTCTTGCCAAACATTTTTATAAGTGTTCTTTTTTTAAATGCCTTTTTTTTTACTACCTAAGCTTGACTGCCCTAGAATTTTCTATGGAGACCAGGTTAGCCTTAAACTCTGAAATTCATCTGTCTCTTCTTTATCAGTTCTGGGATTAAAGGTGTGTGTTACCATGCCTGCTCTAAACTTTTCTTTAATTCGTTTTCACAAGTTGGAGGCTTAACTGAGTGAAGTCTGGCCCTGATTTCATCACTCCCTTTAATCCATCCAACATCAGAATTTTCTTCAATTTACTTGCTTTCCTTCAATCTGTTTATTTCCTTGAGTACAAGATTCCTCAACTCCATATTCTCTCCTGCTTTCTACCTGATCTATCTTCTACCTACCGTCCACCTATAAAATCTGTTTCATTTCCCTCTCACAAGGAGATTCATGTTTCTCACCTAGTTCCTTCCACTTTACCTTTACCCCTGGGTAAAACTCATCTCCTATGCCAATGAGATTAAGATTATTCTCTATTTTCTCTTTAATAAGGTCCATGTATCTAGTTTTATGCTCAGGTCTTTGATCCATTTTTGTTCAGTATGATACAGGGTAATAAATATGATCTATTTCAGTTCTTCTATTTATTTTCAGCTATCCAGTTTGATCTGCACTATTTGTTGAAGATACTGTCCTTTTTGCCAGTGTGTATCTCTGGCTTCTTTATCAAAAATCATGTGTCCATATGTGTGTGGATTTATTTCTATGACTTCAGTTTAATTCCATTGTTCTACATGTCTATTTTTGTGCACAAACCATAAATTTTTTATTACTATAGATTTGTAGTACAACATGAAACTGGGAACAATAAAACTGAACAATTCTTTCATTTTTCAGGATTGTTTTAGCTCTTCTGATTTTTAATTATGTTTCTATATGAAGCTGACCTGTGAAGAATTGAGTAGGAATTTTGACAGTGATTGCATGGAATCTGTCGATTGCTTTCCATAGGATTGCCACTTTTACTATCTTAGTTTTATTGATCCATGAGAATGGAATATCTTTTCATCTTCTGATGTCTTTCTACAGTGACTTGAAATTTTCAATCATATGTGTCTTTTACTTGAATGATTAGAGTTAAGTCAAGCTAGTTCAAATTATTTGAGACTTTTATGAAAGGTGTTGTTTCCCTGACTTCTTTTTCAGTCCATTTGCTATTAGTGTCTTGGAAGGCTATTGGTTTTGTGAATTTATTTTACATCCACTTCATTATAAGTATCTATCTGCTGTAGGACTTAAAAGTGGATTTTTAGAGTGACTTACGTATACACTCATATTATCTACAAATAATGATACTTTGACTTCTTTCTTTCCCATTTTCAGTCTCTTGAATTTCTTCAATTGTCTTATTGATCTAGGAAAGAATTCAAGGACTATATTGAATAGGTATGGCAAGAATAGACAACCACATCTTGTTCTTGATTTTAGTGGATTTGATTTGAGCTTCTTCTCTTTTAAGCTGTTGTTAGCTGTAGGCTTGCTCTATATTGCCTTTATTATATTTATGTTTCTTTTATCTCTAACCTCTCAAGGACTTTTATCATGAAAGACTCTTGGATTTTGTCAAAGGCTTTTCCTGAGTTTAATGAGATGATGTGTAATTTTTGTCTTTCAATTTCTTGATATGGTAGATTACATTTATTGATTTAAGCACATTGAACCATACATGAAGTTCTGAGATGAAGTCTATTTGGTCATGATGAATGAGTTTTGTATGTGTGTATTTTCTTGGATTCAGTTTGAAAGTATTTTTTGAGTATTTTTCTATTTATGTTCTTTATGGAAGTTGGTCTGCAATTTCATTCCTGTTAGGGTTTTGTATTTTTTTTGGTTACCAGGGTAGTTGTGGCTTCATAAAATTAACTGTTCAATGTTCCTCACTTTTCTATTTTGTGTAATAATATGAGGAGTATTGGCTTCACTTGTTGAATGCCTGGCAGAATTGCCTATTAATACCTCCTGTCCCTGCTCTTTTTTTTAATTAGTAGATTTTAATGGCTACCAGTTCACTAGGGGATATAGATATGTCTGTGTAAACTGCTTATCTGATCTCTATTTAACTTTGGTAAGTTGTATCTTTAAGATAATTATCCATTTCTTTTAGATTTTCTAATTTTGTGGAGCCCATCTTTTTAAACCATTTCCTTGTGATTCTTTGGATTTCGTTGGTGTCAGATGTTATGTTCTTTGTTTTATTTTTAGCTTTTTAATTTGTATATTTTCTCTCTGCCTTTTAATTATTTTTTGATAAGTGTTTTTATCTCATTAATTTTTGTAAGAAGTGATTCTCTGTTTCATTGGTTCTTTGTAATTTTTGTTGTTTCTATCTCATTGATTTCATCAATTTAGTTATAGTTAATGAAAGAAATAGAGGAAATGGGAACTGTTTTTGACTTTCCTAGAGATAGAGGGAGATTACACAAATATATATGCATGATCAGTTTTTCTTTAATTTTTTGGCTTATTTCTAAAGATTTTATTTATTTTGTTAAAATTAATTTATTTTTATTCATGTTTATCATCTGTGCATGCACTTTTGTATAAAGCTACTCTCAGAGGCAAGAAAAGGCATCAGATCTCCTAAAGCTAGAATTAGAAACAAATATAAGTTGCCTGCTATAGGTTCTGGGAACCAACTACCTGTCCTCTGAAAGAGCAGCAAATGCTCTAAACTGTTAAGCCATTTTGTCATTTCTTCAGCAACCTCCTCTGCCCCAAAGCCACCCCCAAGTCTCAATCTGTATGGGCCTGATCATATTTTTACCTCCTCAACACTGGGATTAAGACTAGTCCCCTCATTTTTTATATGGGGAAGACTAGTTCCCTCATTTTTTATATGGGGTCTGGAGATTTGAATTTCGGTTTTCTTGCTTCTGCAGCACTGATCACTCTTTCTAGTCTCCTTTCTACTGTAATTTTAAGAGCTTTCTTTGGATAGTAATCTTCAAAATTCTTTTCAGATAGGATCATATGCAAGTATCTCCCTCCATTTTTAAGAAAACATTCTCATGATTTACAAAGGCATTCTGTGCAGGAGAACATATTTCTCGAAGACATTTGCATTGAATACTTGGAAATGTGTTTGTACCATATGGTGGCAGTTATGTGTCTAGTCAATATTCTACCAATGAGAGGTACCATGATGATGGCATTCTTATAGAGGAAAACATTCCACTGGGGTAGCTTACAGTTTCACAGGTTTAGTACATTTTCTTCATGGTGGCATGCAGGCAGACATGGTACTAGAAAAGGATATGAGAACTCTACACCTTGATCTACAGGCAGTAGAAGCAACTGTGTGCTACACTAGTCCTGGATTGAGCATAGGAGACCTCAAAGCCCAGTCCCACTGTGACACACTTGATCCTAAAAGGTCACACCTACACCAACAAAGCAAAATCTCCTAAAAGTGCCATTGCCTTTTGGGACCATTTTCTTTCAAACCACCATAGCAAGGCTAGTTATACAATGTGTGGGTTGAAAATAAAAGGTGCACATTTATTTACTCTCTTTGTGATCTGTCTTAGACAGGATATGTGCTTTGTAATATCATTTCCCACAGGCAATACAACATTCTACTTTCACGGTATGTCTCCTTCCCAAGTCAGTATTTCCATAGCTCAGAGTAGAAAACTATGGTAGGCTCTGTTCCCAGCCACAATGAGTATCTGCTTTCACTGTAAGTAGAAAGTTTAGTAACCTCCCTTGAATGTGCCATGTTGATCCTTGTCTTCAACAAAGACAGCTACCACCAAGCTGCTCACACAACTAATTGATCTATAAAATCTAATCGTCTCTTTACTGCAGAAAAGCATATAACAAGTACAGAACTGTCATGGAAACATGATGGAATACCCAGGTTCCCAAGAGGAGAGAATTAGAAGTGGAGAATATATGTGGGGGAGGCAGCTAGGAAGCAGCATCATGAGGCCACATGAGGCTCACACAGCCCATCACATCACTAGAATGATGAAACATTACATACACAAGTATATTCAAAGATAGAAATGCTAAGACTTTTTTTTTTTTTAACATAGCAATCCAGGGTTGGGGAAATGACTCAATTCATAAAGTGTTTGCTGTGCAAGCATGAGAACCTGAGTCTGGACCACAAGCTCACAGGTGAAAGCAGGGTATAATGGCATGCACTTGTTACCCTAGTGATGGAAGGGAGCAGATACGGCTAGATCCTGGGGACTCATTGAAGCTGCAAACTCCAGGATCAATGAGAGAAAGTGTCTCAAAAAATAAGGTGCAGGCGGGC
>NC_022031.1:19940672-19957282 GCF_000317375.1 Microtus ochrogaster | reverse complement strand
CACACACACACACACACACACACTCTTTAACCTCAGTTCTTTTTGAAATGAAGCTTGCTTCTAGTAGTACCTCTATCTTCACAAATGGCTAAATGGATTATACAATTGTGTAAATTGAATTGACTTCATTTTTTTTTCTGATTTTATAGAAAAAATATAGGTTTTTAAAGTGATGGTTTAGAACTTAAAAATCTTAAGACAGATTTAATCATTTGAAACTTGATTATGAAGCCTAAAAATTTTAATTAGTACCAATGCAAATGTAGCCATTTTATTGAACACTATACTATGTATGTCTGACAGCATTTTCAACTTACCCTATTAGATACTTTTCAACTCATTTGCAGTGTTGAAATTATTATTGTTTTCATTTTGCAGAAAAGGAAACTGAAACACAGCAGAGCTAAAAAAAACTTGCTTTAAAAATTAATGAGATACAATTTTATCAATACTTGAGTTCCTTTTATCTATCTTGTTATGTCATTGGTACCAAATGTCCAGTATTTGAAAAAAATTATTCTGGATTCTACTGCTATTTACTTCTTTATTTGTTAGCTTATCTGCTTAAAGTTTTAAACCTTTGTAATTTTTTTTTGAGGTGACAAAAAGGGATACAGATGCAGGGTTTCAATACAGGAAGTCTGTTTTCACTCACAGCCTCTGGATTTCAGTTTTATGTCATGGGTCAGGGAGTAGTGATGAATTTGGTATGAGAGTTGTTGATTTATGGCTCTACAGAAATCTTACTCTAAAATTTTTTGCCTCTTTGGGATTTCAAACATACCAGTCTCTGTGGATAAATCTCCACACCAGTGTTATTTGGACACAGTTGGGCTAACAACTGCAATCTAATGTATCTTTCAACATTCATTGAGTGAGCGTGAATCCTAAAGATGTGGGTTGGACCCCTCTAAATCTGGTAAGCTAGATTCAATGTTTCTGTCCAATCTTGTGGGCCTCATCAGTGCTGAGTCCAAAGTACCAGGTTGGTTAGTGGCCATCTGGTCTTCGATGTGGCTTCAAGGGTTGAAACCATCCAGCTGCTTGTTCTCAGCACTTCATTGCCACCTACAGCACAGTTATCACACCACATCAGTTTCACATAAAAAGCAAAGTTATTTTGTTGTTGTTCTGGCTATTTCAAAAAGCTCATGAATATTTGGACCACCTGACTGATGTGATTCTGTATGACCTCAGACATGAAACTCTAATCAGGAAAGATTCAGTTCTATTAAACAACTGAACTAGCACAAAGTGTCTTGCCTACGCCTGGAGGGACCAAACAGCACCACACCCTTCAGAGGCTCAATTCTCAGGCTAATGGACCTCTCTAGATATGGTAGAGGCATTTCAACCACTTCTTTCAATTTCTCAGTTTGTTCCTTATGGCTTCCAACATCACTTGCATGTGACATCGTGTTTTCCTCTTCCTGCATCATAGGTAAATCTTAGCAGGCAGTGAAATGTGAATTTGGTATTTATTCCTGTCCATGCCAACTCTAATCCATTCTTCAACAATGAGGAACTGTCACTCAATCACTGACATCCACCACAAACTTGACAAACTGCACTGCTTCATTTTGATAATGTGCTTTAGGTCCACTGAATCAGCATTGATTATCTTCATATATTTCATAACCAATAAAGACTGTTTACTCTGAAGTGTCCATTTATCCGCAGCCAAATGCCAGAGGACAGTTGTAGCATCAGACTCTACTACCAGTGAGCTAAGCTGTTGAATGTCATCCTCAATCTCTTTGATATGCCTAAATACTCTGATCTTAAAATTTCAACAAGGCAACTGTCTCCTCATCCAGAGCTCATACAGCCTTGTGTTTCTCATCTGCTTTGGTTTTCTGCTGGTCAGCATCTAAGTAATCTGGCATTTTAGGAGCCACAAGTGACTCAGTGCCCCTGTGTTTATGCAATACCTACCTCTCTTCCAATGGTCTGTGGTTTACTTCAATACAATTTTAAAGAAAAATGACTTCCACAGATGATTACAAAGCTCATTGTGTAACAGGATACATTGCTCTATATACTCAGCTATCAAAATATGACATAGTTTTATATCATACACAAAGTTAAAGGAACATCTGAAAGACTTATTCTATCTGAAAAAAGATAATCTATCTGTATACTATAGAAATAATGACATTAGACATTTGACTACAATGTTCTTCGTAAACCTTTATGAAGCATCATTGGCTGATGAACTAGAAGCATTGATTCTAAAGATAACCTTTGACACAAATCTCAGAGATAATATTAATTTAGGCTGCAGTGTGAGCAGCTGTAATATTTATGTCACAAAGCTAACTTAGGATATGTTTTTTGTATTCTGTTTTTTTTAAGTGATTCTGTGCTTAGTTCTACAAATTTTATATACTTTTTTCCTGAAATGTTTCAATTTCTAGGCCTGAGATGATAATGTTCCCTAAGCAATTAGAAAGTATTTTATACTGGTCTACAGAGCTAGTTCCAGGACAGGCTCCAAAGCCACAGAGAAACCCTGTCTCAAAAAAACCAAAAAAAAAAAAAAAGTATTTTATAATTTGAAATGGTTCATGACTTTCCAATCCAAAATAGTTCCTTTCGGCATTTTGTTTATTTTGAGCTATAAACATCTAAGAAAAACAGTTGTGGAGAAGGACTCTAACCTGCTCTCCTCTGTATAAAAACTGACCTCAAAATCCCCATGAGAAAGTTTCTCCATATACCCAGAAAGAGAAGAACACCTTTCCACCAAACATTGAAAATCAAGCCAGAAATGAACCTGCAGAGGAAAACTGAAATAAGTCCCATTTTCACTACTTTCCTCCCACAAATGTCCCGGTCACTGTCTATGTTTCCAACACATGTGTTTTTCTTGAAAATAATTTTTATAGAATATATTTTGATTTCTGTCTCCTCTCTCCCAATTTTTCTAAATCCTATCCATCTTTTCACCCACCCAAATGTACTCCTCTTCTCTCTTCCTTCCTCTCTCCCTCTCTCCCTCTCTCTTCCTCCCTCTCTCCCTCTCTCCTCCTCTCTTCCTCCCTCTCTCCCTCTCTCTTCCTCCCTCTCTCCTTCTCTCTTTCTCTCTCATTCTTTTTTCTTTATTTCTCCTTAGAAGATAAAAAACAAAGAAAAGAAGAATTGCAAACCAACAAATACAAGACACTCACACCAAAAACCACGAAAACCCAAAATTGAAAACCACAATATCCAAGCCCCCCCCCCACCAAAGCAGTTAAACACAAAACTATATAAATACAAAAAGCAATATAAGACAAAACATCTATAAAATGCCTTTGAGTTTGTTAGGTGTAGGGCCTGTATTTAGTATATACAGTGAGACCCCCATTGGAGAAAACTAGTTTTTTTCTTTGTAAGCATTTGCTGATTTGAAAAAGCTTCTGAGTAACGGGTGGGAACCTGTGTCTATTCCTCCCTCTCAGCACCTGGAACCCATCTTGCTTGAATATGTGCTATTCCTGTGTATGCTGCCAGAGGCTCTGAAAGTTCATGTGGTGTCAGTCCTTTTGTGTCTGGAAGACAAGGTTTCTTTGTTGTCATCCATCCCTTCTGGCTCTAAGAATCTTTCTGCCTCCTTCTCTGTATAAGCTCTCTGTGAACCAGAGATGGGAAGTATTTGATGGAGACATTCCAATTATGACTGTGTGTATCCCAAAGTCTTTCATTTTCTTCACATTGTCTAGTTGTGGACCTCTGTGCTAGCTCCCATCTGCTTCAAGAAGAAGCTTTTCTGATGACATATGAGAGAGAAACCGACTTACAGTTATAGCAGAATATCATTAGAAATCATTTTGCTGTTATGTATCTTTAGTAGGACAATAGTATTTAATTTTCCCCAGGCCCATATCTATAGTTTGTTATGTGTAGAACAAATCTTATTATCTTGCTATTTTTTTACAGATTTTATTTCTTTGTCCAAATTATATATATGCTTTTCTGCTCTGTTACTTTTTCATATTTTCATAGTAAGCATGTATTTTATGAGTAAGTAAGTATATATGTGAAATCATCACATTAAGCATTAACTACTAGTAGTTTATCTCATGTTGTTTTTAAAGGTGAAGTAAGCATCACAAGATGTCATGTTCATTTTCTGTTGTTAAAAGAGAATATCTAAGCCTGGTTAATTTACAAAGGAAAGAAAAGTATGTAGCTTGCACTTTGGCAGCTACATCTGGCTAAAAGCTCATGTCAATTTACAGTAGAAAAACATAGATGGCCAAACAGGTAAATACTGGGAAATAAAAAAGAGCCACGGATAATTTATAACAGCTAGTTGAACCCATAATTCTATGATTATATTAATCTCTTTTAGATATGCAACCCTCACCTAATGACTCAACACCTCTCAATGTGAGGATATTGCAAGTAAGTTCTTGTGGTAAGGACGAGTTGTATTTATAGGACATCCCTAAGCCATGTCTTTGTTTTTTCACTGTCATGAAATAGGCAAAAAGAATTTTAAGTAATTTAAAAACCAAAAATTTGAAATTCTTCAACTGTCATAATATTTAGGCAAACTATAATTTGTTGTTTGACGTAGGTGGATAATTAATATTTTCCCACTTATTTGTTGCTAGTGTCTCAGTAAGTGTGGGCCTTTCTTCAATTGCCCATGTTTTCATATACAAACACTGAAATCCTATAAATCCTGCTGAAATGGTTCCTACTGCTTCACAGTCTTTCCCCCAGGACTCAGCTTACTCTATGACAGCTTATTTAAAAACCTTCCTTGAATAAAATTCTCAATTCCCACCTGTTCCCAGACAAGTTTATACCTTCTTCTAATTACTTTCTCAGGATCCTGTGTTTAGCCAAATTATCCCACTGGACATATTTTCTGAATTTCTTATATTTCTCCCCAAATAGATTATTAGCTCCCTGGGGGACAGAAACTGGAGTTTCTGTAGCATAGTGTCCAGCATTTAAAAGAGATGTTAAATATTTGATAGGCTTGGAAATGAAGATGAGAATAGGTAGTGGGTCTTAATATTACCCTTGGCCACAATTTATGTGGTCCCTATACTACTTATGTTTTCTTTCTAGCCTTATCGTCTCTATTTCCTCATGTAGAGTGGTATACATTGGCAGAAACAAATATTGCTTTCATTTCTCTATATCTGGGCTGTATCCTTGTAAACTACAAAATGTATTTGGTTGGTACATTTTTCTTTTCTTTATTTGTTTTTGGTTGCCTCTACCTTTTCCATGGTATAATTACCCAAAATATTGTCAAGAAAAGATTATGGAGCACATTGCAAAACATTAATAGTTTTCCAGAAATTTAGTAACAAACCTATAAAGAAGCTATTGTTTAAAAATAGTCAGGAAAGACTGTGTAGCTCTGTCCATTCTGATTTTATTAGGTATTTGAGAGTTTCATATATGTTTTGGACATAGTTACCCATTTCAAATATTCGCAAATAAACCATGCTTCCCTACGCCCATGTTTTCCCACCAAGTCCAATCTTAACTGTTGTAATATGTGTGGTCCTCCACTAGAACATCATTATCTTACGGGGGCTACATTGTTAAAGAAATCTGCCTCTCCTTCTCCAAACAACTAACAATGTCCAATTGCCCCATTACTAGGCGCAGGAATTCTGACCCTACTTCCTGCTCCAAGCTGGAATTTGGTCTGTCTTGGACTTGCACAGGTTTTATCGGTGCTGCCCTAACCATGTGAGTTCATACGTGCGCCTGTGCTGCTACATCCAGAAGACAGTGTTTCCCTGGGTTCATTAACTGCCTCAGACTCTTGCAATCTTTGTAGTCACTCTTCCACAGTGATCGCTGAGCCTTAGGAGGAGGGGGTATGCAGCAGGCTTTCTTGGACCAACAGCCCCCCAAAACATGACATGGAGACTTATTATCAAGTAAGAAAGCTTATCCTTAGTTTAGGCTTGGTTCTAGCTAGCTTTTATTAAAAAAAACACACACACACACATTAATCCATAGCTATTAATATATGTGCTTTCCTGAGGCTTGTTTACCTCATCTACTTTCTGTCCATCTTGCTTTTCTGCTTCTGTTTCTACTTCACTGGCCCCCAACTTTCTCTCTGCCCACTAGCTGGGCCTTTCCCTCCTCTGCCTAAGTATTGGCCAGTCAGCATTTTATTTGACCTATGAGATATCTTAGGCAGATAAGATAAAGCAACAACACATTTACATAGTTAAACAAATGTAGCACAAACAAGTGCAATGCATTTTTATATAGTCAAAAAAACATTTTATTCCATGTCAGGGGTATGGTATATATGCTGCATTTAGTCCAGAACTTTTCAAACTCTTTTCTCTTCACTTTGGCCAGTTCTGAGTCTCTGTTATAAACACCATATAGTATAAATAGAACTTCTTAGATGAGGTTTGATAGATGCACCTCTCTCTCTCTCTTTCTCTCTTTTTCTCTCTCTCTCTCTGTCTCTCTCTCTCTGTATCTATCTATCTATCTATCTATCTATCTATCTATCTATCTATCTATTGATAATTCATTGGTTCAATACCTGAAAATAATGGTAGTGTGTTCTCCCATAGGACATGTGACTCATCAAGCCATAGTTTTCTTCACAGGATAATGGTGCAACGTTAGCATTTCATCTTGCTCCATAAGAGTTCATTCCAGTCAGAAAGCGGTTGGTTGGTGGCTCCCCAGACATTTGTGCCACTACTGTACCAGTGAGCATATATCGCTAAAATAAGTCAATATTGTAGCTTGCAGGGGCCATATCTTGGCATAATTTGGTTTTTATCTTTTTGTAGTGTGTGTAGCATCTTCTAGTACCATGAAAGCTAACCAGAAAGTATAAAACATCTAATTTGATATAAGCTTGATTTTTTTCATGATTTATGACAAAGTAATGTAGTTATTTTTTGTTGTGGGATTCCCCTCTGTATGTTGTGACTATGCTTTATTAACATTGATTAATAAAGAAGCTGCTTTGGCCTATGGCAGGGCAGAATAGAGTAAGGCAGGAAAAGTAAACTGAATACAGGGAGAAAGAAGACAGAGTCAGGGAGATGCCATGTAGCTGCTGAAGTAGAAATATTCTGGAACCTTTCCAGTGGTAGGCCACAGCTTCATGGTGATACATAGATTAATAGAAATGAGTTAATTTAAGATGCAAGAACTTTCTCGAAAAACACCTGAATCATTGGCCAAACAGTGCCGTAATTAATATAATTTCTGTATGATTATTTGGACCTGGATAGCCGGGAAATAAGTGCATTCTCAGTTTCCATTTTGTATTACCTTTTAGCAGAGCAACAATGCCTTACTAGACTAAAAATAAAAGACCTCATACAAAGAATAGGTTGTTTACTTCGGTGTTGTTGCCAATGAGGTCCCCCATGCACTGAAACATCATAGGTATTGTATTGCTTTTACCATTGGCTACCCTCTGTCCTTTTATAAGCATTACAAGATATCATATATATGAAGGTATGTAAAAAATATACAGATCATATGTAAACCAGTTCATTTAAGTTACACATCTCATCATATTTGCCTGCAATTATCTGAACATAAATCTATAGGTGCAGTTTCTCATTGTCTGAAGTGCTTATTTTGAACCAAAGAAATTGTGTTCTTTGTGAATGCCACTAATGAGGATTGCTGGCCACTGCCAAGGTCTATGTACACATAGTTTACACAGATACACTAATGAGTAAATACTGCGTTGTTGTCATTTATCTTTTAGGTTCTCCTTCTCAATTTTTCTTTAATATCTCATTGACAAACTACTTCAATTGATCCTTAAAATCACTACGGAATACATTTGTTACAAACAGCATGGGTGTCAAATTTAGGATGCTATGAGGAATCGGTAATGCACAGTAATTATTATGAATATGCTGAATGGTTTTCTTGAATTGTAGCATAACTTAATAAAAATCTTACAAATATTTTTAAGTAAACCAGTCAATTACAGTTCATTTAACGTTATAGAATATAGTCAACTTTATATATTAATTTTTGTTTAATTATTCTCAAGGTTATTTTCCGAATATAGACACCATACCTAGGAGTCCTATTCTAGGCACTCAGGTAGCCTTTGGAAATTGGAGTGTGATAATCTATTTGTTGCTCAGCATGTTTATGGTACACAGTACTTTAAATTGAATATATTTGCAATTCCCCTTTGTATTTTTATTAAACTATTTTTTTTTATTTTCCCATTCTTCCTTGACTGACAGGTTCATTTCTCTCGTACGTGTTTCTGTTGCTAAAAACTGTAATTCAATAGCTAGAGAAATTAGAAATTAGTTTGTATCTTTTTGGGGGAATGTGTTTGCTTCTACCTTTATTTTGCTTTAAGTTACAGGAAAGCACATTTTCTAAATGGCTAATTTGCAGACTAAAAGTGAATTTCAAAATTACAATTAGTAGAGGTGATCACCTGCTAATCATAGACACTTAATGTCAGTGCAAGGTCATTTGTACATTCCTCTTGTTGGCTGATGTCTTTTCATAGCGTTCAAATGGAGGTCAATGTTTTTCTTACTCAGCTTTGCTACCTATTTGGGAAATATTTAAATTGTATAAATGGGAAAAAATTTGAAATTAAAATTGGTTGGCAGTTTTATAAGTAAATAAGTACTGCTTTCTAATTGGTGCCCCCCTTCTTTGCAGACACCGATCCATTAGCTGTCCTGAATTGGGGCAGCTGCTTTGGTCTGGAACATTCTGGTCCGGAGTGTTCTTTAGGAGCTCTTGTCGTGCCACTTTTTTATCTTTGTATAACAAACATGTCCTCTTCTAACAGCTCTATAGACTGTTTTAGGCTTCTTATATTTTCTGGTCAGAAATAAGTTTTAATGGCAAGGTGTGAATTTGATTGGTTATTTCAAGTTCTAGCTTTGTCTACTTTTCCTCACCATCCTTCTTAGAGCAACAAAGATTTTTCTCAGATCTGAGGAAGAAAGAAATGACAGTTTTGTATGCTTGTAGGTCATGACAGAGGCTTTAAGATTTAGGTTTCTTAAATTTGAACAGTAGTTACTGACGATGGTGAGGACAGAAATAGTTAGACTCTCCTCAATTCTGCATCTTCTATATAAACACTCAGCCATGTTTATTGTTTCTGCTTCATCATGCCAGTCATTATACCTAGAAAACAATTAGTTAGATATGCCCAACACACTTTTATTGTTGTTGTCTGTGCACTCAGACACTTCTTAATAGTTCTTCCACAAAGGTTAGCCAGCTTTCCTTCCTTCTCACCTTGACCATCACTCTCATAGACAACCATTCCTTGTAGGGCAGTCTACCTTTAAACACTCTCTGCATGCCAGTCTGAACCTGGACTGTCTGAATACTCAGTACTGAGATGGTTTGTATGGCACATGCCTGGTTGCCTTTTTTCTAGTAATTAACGTTGTCCCCTTCAGTTCCCACCCCATTTTCTTCCTCTTTGAAAACCTTTGTTTAGCAGCTCTAATAAATGATTTTAATTTTCTTTCTTGGGTTGATATTTATACATTAAGTTGCCATTGCTACAATTTCATTATAGGTGTTTGTTTTCATATCCTATCTTACCTGCAAAACATTAGATTACAAAATCTGCAAGGATTGAGATATCACATTTCACTATCCTTTAAAATCTTTAAGGCCTTCAGTGGCATAACAATTCTGCTTCTCTTCTCCTTTAATTCACTAAAGATAAAGATGCAAATATTTTCCCTCTAGGGAAGTTGTGGAAAGCATTTTTTTCAGTGGCTAATGATTTATACTTTGGGATTAATGGTCCATATGAATCTATTAACTAGTATCAGGAGGAAGAGAGCATTCCAGTGCAAATCTGAAAGGGATGAACCAGAATAAGGAAAAATGCTCAGTCTAGGGGACAAGTATGAGATAAAGAAGTGGACCAAGTAATAGGTTCTGTATTGGGGAGATGAATGACAGGTAGGGAGCAGAATGACCCAAATGGGAAGACTCAGGCAGAGCTGTGAGGCTGACCTAGTCAAAGGCCATCAGCAGAGGCCATAGTCTTTGAATCAGGAAATGCTGTAACATACAAACATATTCCCTACATGTTTCTAGCAGAGCTAATCTCCTTGCCTCTGCCAAGGAAGAGAATATTTATCCTTGGCAACACTGGACACCCATGAACTGTCATTCCATTTCTGTTGGCCTTCTAGAACACAGATACCATCCATGTGAATCAAGACTTAGTCATAAGGCACCAGTATACCATCTCTGAGATTTTTCCTTCAACCCAGATTTCAGATTTTATCTGTATATCTACTCAAATGTCAAAGACATTTTGAAATTAGAATATCCAAGTTAGCCTCTGCTCTTCCTATTTACATGGCATCAGTATCCACATCCTTTAATCCCCATACATGCAGAAGTCATTGCGGAATACTTGTGTGACATACCCAAAAAGATCAACAGAGAACGTTAGAAAGCTAAAAGCATAGCAAAAGAAACTATCAACAAGGTTGCAGTATGTCTTAAGTAATGACAGTAAGACTACAGCCTGTTTTGGGACTTGGCGGATATTGGAGTATAAAAAAGGAATGGTAGGGAAGACAATGAGTGGTGTGTGGTTGTAACAGAACATATGGCTTCTAGTTAGTGACTATAGCCAGCTCACATCACAGTGTGGGGATTCTGGTGGAAGCAGTCTCCCATAGATACTGTCTCTGGCTCCTCAGAATCCCTTTACTGTTCATCAAAGCCACAGAACAAAAGAAAAAAATAACCCTGCTGCTATAATCTTAGAGAGTGTCCTAGTACATAGAGCAGTTTAGAAAATGATGAAGAGTAATCTAGGTACCAGAAAAAGGAAAGTGATTATAGTCAGGTATATTTCAAACTCCTATGTTGTTATTGATGGTTTAATGGGAGTTTGTCTCTATCTTCTCTGTAGTTCTTAGCCTTTCTTAAATAAAAATGATAGAAATTTTCTAAGAATATGAAGTACTTTTCAAAGCACAGCTTATAGGGGGAATTATTCAGAAACTTCCAAATTGTAATAAGTATAGGCTGCGTGTGTGTGTATGTTAAAATGACACAAGCTAGGGCTATCAGAGAGGAAGAAGCCTCAGTTAAGGAAATGTTCCATTAGATGCAGCTGTAAAGAATTTTATCAGTTATTGGTCAATGGTGGTCCAGTCTACTTTGGTGGTACCATCCCTGGGCTGATATTCCTGGCCTCTATAAAAGGAGGGCTAACAACCAGTAGATGCAAGCTAGTAAGCAGCTCTCCTCCTATGCCCCTGAAACAGCCAAAATCCTGCTCTGTGTGAGTTCCTGCCCTGACATCCTTCAATAGTGAATGGCAATGTGGAAATGTAAATCAAATAAACCCTTTCCTTCTTAACTGTCTTTGTCATGGTGTTTCATCACAACAATAGAAACCCTAAGACAGAAGAGTAGCTGATGATTTCCCCACTTTCTTTATCCAGAGGTGATGTGGGAAGTCCTTCTGTATATGTGTTGCTTTTATTGGTTGATGAATAAAGAAGCTACCTGGACCTATCACAGGGCAGAATATAGGGGTGGGAATTCCAAGTAGTGATAGAGGGAGAAAGTAGACAGAGTATGACAGAAGCCATGTAGCTGCAAAAAAAGACAGATGACTCTTCTGGAGTCTGCTGAAACTTTGCCGGTAGGCCATGACCTCATTGTGGTGATGCACAGATTAATGGATATGGGTTAGTTTAGAATATAAGAGCTAGCTAGAAAATATGCTTAAGCTATTGGACAAGCAGTACTGCAAATAATATAGTTTCTGTATGATTATTTGAGGTCTGAGTGACAGGGAATGAATGAATAGCCTCAAAATACATAAAGGCATACACTGACAGTGGTTGCCCTCATCTCTTCTACACTCAGAAGCCAACATTCTTTCAGGGTTGTTTAATTCTTTGTGAGCATGAAGCATTCCTTGAAGATCCACTCTGCAGTGCATGTTCACTCATACACTGACACAAAATCAAATGTTTTACTTTGGTTCATTATCATTTCATCAAAATACTTTGAAGGGAAAAGTGATTGACAGTACCAAGTTAATTCAGTTGAGGACAAACAATCTTCAAAGCACAGTTCCCTCACCTCACGCTGGCTCAACAGTTTGCAATATTGAATTCATAAATTGAGTTACTTCTGCCTCTGACTGACTTTCCTTGAAAGTAGATATTATTCTCTTTTTTTTACATAATCAATTATGGATTAAAGTAGGTAACATGAGTTGTTTGCTACAGATCAGTTTCTGTATAAAACCATAAAAGGGGGAATCATAAAGAAGAGAGTGAAGATTTTCTGCTAAATAAAGTTTCTGCTAATAAAATCTAAAAACATTTTTTCTTTAGCTCTTAGAAAACTGCATTTTTCTCACTCTAAGTTGCTTTAGAAATTCTAACCCAAGAGGTCATTCAGCTTAATTTTTGAAACATGATTTCATTTATTTACATGTGTATTTGTGTGCATGTAACTTTATGTGTGTGCTTGAGCAACATTCCATGGCATGTGTTTAGTGAAAGGATGACTTTGATTTTCTCCTACTACCATGGGATCTAGGGATTAAACTCAACCATCATGTTTATGTTGAAATTTCCTTTCCATTCTGAGCCATCTCTCTGGACAGCTCCTTGTTGCCATAACAATACACCTGGGATAATCACCACATTAGAGGAAAAGTTCTTTTGACTTTAATTTTCAGAGCATTCCATCCATAGCAGTTAGGTCCTATTTCTAGGGCACATGGCCTGGAGACATTGTGGCAGGGAGCAGGGAGCCACCTCATAGCAGTTGAGTACAGAGAAAGTGAGATTTTTTTTTTTAATCTGAAGATGTTCCTCACCCTAAATTCATTAAGCTCCCAAAATAGATGAATTGTTACAACTGATCACAGCCTTCATGATCAATCACATTCCAAAACAGTTTTAAACTATACATATTTACAAATCCAGTACTACAGAAAGTACTAGAAAGAAAATCCCAACCCAAGGAAGCTGACTGCATCCACACAAAAAAATAAAACCCCACAGGCAACTGATAACCCTCCACCAGCATAACCCAAAGAAGGAAAACAAACAAACACACTACCGAAAAAGAATCAGAATTAACAACTGGTTGTTAACATCACTTAATATCAATGGACTCAATTCACCGATAAAAAAGACCCAGGCTAAGAGAATGCATACGTAAACAGGATCCAGTCTTCTGCTATATACAAGAAACACACCTCAACCACAAAGACAGAGACTACCTCAGAGTAATGGGTTGGGAAAAAGTTTTCCAATCAAATGAACCTAAGCAACAAGCAGGAGTAGCTATCCTAATAGCTAACAACATAGATTTCAATCTAAAATCAATTAGAAGAGATGGAGAGGGACACTTAATACTCATAACAGGAACAATTCATCAAGATGAAGTCTCAATCCGGAATATCTATGCCTCTAATATAAAAGCACCCACATATGTAAAGGAAACGTTACTAAAACTTAAATCACACATCAAACCTCACACAATAATAGTAGGGGACTTCAAAACTCCACTCCCTCCAATGAACAGGTCAATCAGACAGCAACTTAATATAGAAACAAGAGAGCTAACAGATGTCTTGAATCAAATGGGCTTAACATCTATAGAACATTCCACCCAAACATGAAAAAATATACCTTCTTCTCAGTACCTCATGGAACCTTCTCTAAAACTGATCACATACTTGGCAACAAAACAAACCTCTACAAATACAAAAAAATGGGTGTAACCCTCTGTGTCTTATTGGATCACCTTGGATTAAAGTTAGAATTTAAGAACAATTGTAGAAAGCCTACAAATGCATGGAAATTAAACAGTGAACTACTGAACCACCCCTGGGTCAAGGAAGAAATAAAGAAAGAAATTAAAGACTTTTTGAATTCAACGAAAATCAAAGCACAATGTATCCAACCTTTGGAACACTATGAAAGCAGTGCTAAGAAAAAAGTTTATAGTACTAAGTGCCCACATAAAGAAAATGGAGAATTTTCTTTATTCACATTAGTGACTTAACAGCACACCTGAAAGCTCTAGAACAAAAAGAAGCAGACTCACCCAGGAGGAGTAGAATAGAGGAAATAATTAAATTGAGGGCTGAAATCAGCAAAATAAAAACAAAGAGAACAATACAAAGAATCAATTAAACAAAGAGCTGGGTTTTTTTTTTTTGAGAAAATCAACAAGATAGACAAACCCATATCCAAATGTTTCAAAAGGCAAAGTGAAAACATCCAAATTAACAAAATCAGAAGTAAAAAGTCTGACATAACAACTGAGGAAATGCAGAGATTCACTAGGTCATACTACAAAGACCTGTACTGCACAAATTTGGAAGATTTAAAAACTAGACAATTTTTTATATAGATACCCATATACAAAAATTAACTCAAGACCAGGTGAGCAATTTAAATAAACTTATAAACTGCAAGGAAATAGAAGCTGTCATAAAAAAACCTCCCAACCTAAAAAAGCCCAGGGCTGGATGGTTTCAGTGCAGAATTCTACCAAAACTTCTAAGATGAGCTAATACCTACGCTCCTCAAAGTTTCCACATCATATAAATAGAAGGGATATTGTCAAACTCTTTTTATGAGGCTATAGCTACACTGATACAAAAATCACACAAAGACTCAACCAAGAAAGAGAATTACAGACCAATCTCACTCACCAATATGGATGCAAAAATACTCAATAAAATTCTGGCAAACTGAATCCAAAAACACATCAAAAGAAATCATCCACCATGATGAAGTCAGCTTCATCCCAGAGATACAGGGCTGGTTCAGCATATGAAAATCTATGAATGTAATGCAGCATATAAATAAACTGAAAGAAAAAAAACCATATGATCATTTCATTAGATGCTGAAAAAGCATTTGACAAAATCCAACATCTCTTCATGATAAAAGTCTTGGAGAGATCAGGGTTTCAAAATACATATCTAAATATAATAAAAGAAATATACAGCAAGCCAACAGGCAACATCAAATTAAATGGATAGAAGTTCAAAGCAATTCCACTAAAATCAGAGACAAGACAAGGCTGTCCACTCTCTCCATATCTCTTCAACATAGTTCTTGAAGTTTTGGCAATAATACTAAGACAAAAAAGGAGATCAAGAGGATTCAAATTGGAAAGGAAGAAGTCAAACTTTAGTTATTTGCAGATGATATGATAGTGTATATAAGTGACCACAGAAACTCTACCAGAAAACTCCCACAGCTGATAAATACCTTTAGTGAAGTGGCAGGGTACAAGATCAACTCAAAAAAACCAGTAGCCCTCCTATACACAAATGATAAGGAAGCTGATAGTGATAAAGAAGCTGATAAGGAAATCAGAGAAACATCACTTTTCACAGTAGTCACAAATAACATAAAATATCTTGGGGTACTACTAACCAAAGAAGTGAAAGACCTATTTGACAAGAACTTTAGTCTTTGATGAAAGAAATTGAAGAAGATACCAGAAAATTGAAACATCTCACATGCTCTTGGAAAAGTAGGATAAACATAGTAAAAATGGCAATTCTACCAAAAGCAATCTATAAATTCAGTGCAATCCCCATAGAAATCCCAACACAATTCTTCACAGACCTTGAAAAAACAATAATCAACTTCATTTGGAAAAACAAAAAACTTAGAATAGCCAAAATAATCCTGTACAATAAAGGAACTTCCTGAGGCATTATCATCCCTGACATTAAGCTCTGTAACAGAGCTACAGTAATGAAAACAGATTGGTATTGGCATAAAAACAGAGAGGCTGACCAATGGAATAGAATAGAAGACCTGGATATTAATCCACACAACTATGAACACCTGAATTTTGTCAAAAAAGCTAAAAATTATACAATGAAAAAAGAAAGTATCTTCAGCAAATGGTGCTGGCATAACTGGATGGCAACATGTGAAAGAATGAAAATAGATCTGCATCTATTGCCGTGTACCAAACTCAAGTCCAAATGGATTTAAGACTTCAATATAAACCCAACCACACTGAACCTGATAGAAGACAAAGTGGGAAGTAGTCTTCAATGCATGGGCACAGGAGTCCACTTTCTAAATATAACACCAGTAGCACAGACACTAAGAGCAACAATAAATAGATAGGACCTCCTGAAACTGAGAAGCTTCTGTAAAGCAATGGACATAGTCATAAGACAAAAAGGCAGCCTACTTAATGGGAAAGATCGTCATCAACCCTGCATCAAACAACGGACTGATCTCCAAAATATATAACTCAATAAACTAGACATTAAAATTATAAATAACCCAATTGAAAATGGGGTACTGAACTAAACAGAGAATTCTCAACAGAAAAATTTCAAATAGCCAAAAGATACTTAAGGAAATGTTTGACATTCTTAGCTATCAGGAGAATGCAAATCAGAACTACTTTGAGATATTATCCTACACCTGTCAGAATGGCTAAGATCAAAAACACTAATAATAGCTTATGCTGGAGGGGATGTGGAGTAAGGGGAACACTCATCCAATACTGGTTGGCATGCAAACTTGTACAACCACTTTGAAAATCAGTATGGCAGTTTCTTAGAAAATTGTGAATTTACTTAACTCAGGATCCAGCAATAC
>NC_022031.1:19938477-19940030 GCF_000317375.1 Microtus ochrogaster | reverse complement strand
TGGAGAAGTTCCCAGGAATCCAATAGGATGACCCCATCTATAACCCTGGGTAATATAGTAGAGGAGGCCTGATCTTAACTTGCCCTCTAGTCAGACTGATGTTTATCTTAAGTATCACCATAGAACATTCATCCAGCAACTGATGGAGGCAGAGACAGAGACCCACATCAGAACACTGGGCGGAACTCCCAAAGTCCTGTTGAAGAGTGAAGAAAATGAGAATATGAGCAAGGAGGTCAAGACCATGATGGGTTCACCTGCTGAAACAGTTTGCCTGAGCTAATGAGAGCTCACCAATTCCAGTTGGACTGGGAAGGATCAAACTTGGGGCCAAACTAGTCCCTTTCAATGTGATTGACAGTTGTATGGCTGGAGCAGACTCAGTGGCCAATGGCAGTGGCACCAGGATTCATCCTTACTGCATATACTGTCTTTTTGGGATCCTATTCTCTTTGGATATATACCTCGCTCAACCTAGATCTAGTAGGGAGGGCCTTTGACCTTTTACAAGGCAATGTGCCTTTCCCTCTCTGAGAATTAGATGGGGGTTGGGTGGGAGCGTGTGCGGACGGAGTGGGAGGAGAGGAGGGAGTGGGAACTTGGATTAATATTTTCTTAAAAAGTCTATCAAATAAAATACAAAAGTAGATTCTATTATCTACCTTTTTAGTACATCATATCTATATTCCTTTTTTCTTTCCAGAGTAGATTCAGTAATCTACCCTTTTATCTTATCATACCTGTATCCCCCATTTTTATTCTCAAAAGAAGAATTCTGAATCTAATCTCCTTTGTTCAACTTTCCTCCTAGTCATAACCAATAACAGTTTGTAACCACCCTCCATTAGAAAGGCAAATATTCATAACCCATTGAATGACCAAAAAACTACTCACCTTCTTTTGAATGTGGGCATAGTATTTTTAAATTTACTTCCTGCTGTCTGAACGCAATGGTATCTTAGTGGATCCTGAAAAGAAAACTTTGGTGGATTAGTTGGGAGAGGTAGCTGCATTATTTGATGTCCAGTCTCTGCGTAATGGGAAAGTGCAGGACTTGACTCAAATCATGGTCAGAGTCATGGTTTGAGTGGATCTTCTTAGCTAGCCACCTCAAAATTTTTCTGACAAGATTGTAGTCTAAAAGCTGATCTTTAGGTGGACTTTCCCACCTTAGTGGGATTATCATAGTCCTGGAAGAATATTCCTTGAGAGGCCTAATCCTCATTTTAGAGACTTTAAAAATCACTGTTAGGTGTGCTCATGGTTCACTGCATAAAACTGATAGAGACTCAAACCCAAAATCATGTCCAGGAAGGTAGATGAAATCTTTTGCTAGGGTTAGTTAATACTCTATTTGTACCTTTATACCCTGGCAATGCTTAAGCATCATGGGCAGTCTGTTTATTGCATTTCTCCAATAGTTCCTAGCCTGTGCAGTACTAGAAGCTTGTCTTATTTTCATACCCATGATTCCACAGTCTTTTTTATTCTGTCTCATCAGCGGGTTTTTTTTTTGGGGGGGGGGCTTCCTCTTTGCATTATTCTGTGCATTC
>NC_022031.1:19933628-19937617 GCF_000317375.1 Microtus ochrogaster | reverse complement strand
GTAAAGAGTAGTAGTAAGAGGACACATCCCTGTAACACACCTACAATTGTCTTAATCTGATCACTTATTTCTCCACAAACTTTGACTGATGCAAAGGTATCTTTATAGGCATTTTCTTTCTTTTTTAAAATTTTTTTATTGAGTTCTACATTTTTCTCTGCTTCCTTCCTAGTCTTTCTCCTCCCCTTCTGCCCTCCCCCAAGGTCCCCATGCTCCCAATTTACTCAGGAGATCTTGTCTTTTTTTTTACTTCCCATGTAGATTAGATCTATGTATGTCTCTTTAAGGATCCTCATTGTTGTCTATGCTCTCTGGGATTGTGATTTGTTTTCTTTGCTTTATTTTTAAAAACCAGTTATGAGTGAGTACATGTGATAATTGTCTTTCTGGGTTTGGGTTACCTCAATCAAATAATGGTTTTAGCTCCATCCATTTTCCTGCAAAATTCAAGATGTCACTTTTTTTTCTCCTGTGTAGTACTCCATTGTGTAAATTACCACATTTTCCTTATTCATTCTTTGGTTGAGGGGCATTTAGGTTGTTTCCATGTTCTTGCTATGACAAACAGTGCTGCTATGAACATAGTTGAGCACATGTCCTTGTGGCACGATTGAACATCCTTTAGATATATACTCAAAAGTGGTATTACTGGGTCTTGAGGAACGTTGTTTCCTAATTCTCTGAGAAATCAACACACTGATATCCAAAGGGGCTTTACCAGCTTGCATTTCCATTAGCAATGCAGGAGTGTTCCCTTTACCCCAGAAACTCTCCAGTATAAGGTGTCATTAGTGTTTTTGATCTTGGCCATTCTTATAGGTATAAGATAGAATCTCAGAGTTGTTTTGATTTGCATTTCTCTTATGACTAAGCATGTTGAACATTTCCTTAAGTGTCTTTCAGCCATTTTAGATTCCTCTGTTGAGAGTTCTCTGTTTATGTCTGTACTCCATTTTTTTTTATTGGATTTTTGTTCCTTTGATGACCAAAGCAAAAAAACCCAGGATGGAAATGGTGTAGGAGTTTCTTCTGTTTGTATGAGATGATCATGTAGCTTTTTTCTTTCAGTTTGTTTATATGGTGAATAGACACTTTGGATATCACTATGGCAATTTCTCAGAAAATTAGAAAACAAGCTCCCTCAAGACCACTTTTGACTCTATACCCAAAAAGTGCTCAAACATACCAAAAAACATGTGCTCAGCTTTGTTCATATCAACATTATTCAGAATAGTCAGAACCTGAAAACAACCTAGATACCTCTCAACCAAAGGAGGGATAAAGAAAATATGCAACATTTACACAGTGGGATATTATACAACATTAAAAAATAGTGACATATTGAGATTTGCAGGCAAATGGATGGATCTAGAAAAATCCATATTGAGTGAGGTAACCCAGACCCAGAAAGACAAATATAATGTGTACTCACTAATAAGTGGCTTTTAGATAAAAAGCAAAGAAAATCCAGTCTATAGACCACAACCTCAAGGAACATAAACAGCAAAGAGAGCCCTAAGAGAGACATACATGGATCTTCATAGGAAGGTGAAAAAGACAAGATCTCCTGAGTAAATTGGGAGCACAGAGATCACATGAGAGGTTAGATGGAGAAAGGGCAGAAAGAGAGGGGAGATGATAAAAATTTGTAGCTCAATGAAAGCAATAAAAAAGAAAGAGCAAAAATGATTTGAGACTTATTGTTATCTCATTGAACAGAAAAACCTGACTAGATTTCAAGGTAGCAATCTAGCTTGGCAACAGCCCAAGAAAGGGGTCCAGAGAGAGGTCCCTGGACAAAGAAAAGACAAATCTAGCCAGTATAACAGAGACTCTCAACAAGTGTATCCTGACTTATGCTTTTGCCTGGAAAGTCACAGGCAAAAGAACTATTCATGACTTTGCACCAGGAATGTTGGGTGCCAAATGTAGCATGAAAACTCAAAATCCAGAAACAGATATTGGAGTTGAAGCTGATGATTACAAAACCAAAGCAGCCAACCACAGCAGAGGCCATTTGCCTCTACCAAGTCTTCAGACTGAAGTGGCCATATCCTGTCTCTGTGAATCTTCAGACCCCACACTCCACACTGAGTTCCTGTCTCTTCCTCTTTATATTCCTCTTTCTTCTCTCCACCCAGTCATATCACTTCTATCTCTACCCTCCTAGTGCTGGGATTAAAGGTGTGTTCTTTTTTTGTGTGAATTCTGTTTTTCTTTTCGATAGATTCATTCTTGTGTAGCCCAGGGTGGCCTTAAACTTATAGAGACCCTTCTGCCTCTGCTTCCTAAATCCTGGGATTAAAGTTGTGTGCCACCACTCCCTGGCCTCTATGGCTGGCTAGTATGGATGCTTTGCCCTCTGATATTCAGGCAAGTTTTATTTATTAAAACACAAATGATATTCCACTATACCACAAATCAAAATTAAATCAAATTCAGAAAGAAATAATTTAAATACATCTCTAAACACTAAAAAGAATGGAAGCAGTCATTAAATCTCCCAGCAAAAAAGAGCCAGAGAATTTCAGTACATCCTGTCAGAATTTTAAAGAAGAGCTAATACCAGTATTTCTCAAATTATTTCCTCAAATAGAAACAAAAGGAATATTGTCAAATACAATACTTTTTATGGAGCTACAATTACGCTGACACCTGAACCCACAAAATCTCAGCAAAGAAGGAGAATTATAGAAGAATTTTTTTTTTGAACATAGATGCGGAAACACTCAATAAGAAAATGGTCAACAAAATCTAAAAACACATTTAAAATAGCATCTACCATGATTAAATGGGCTTCATCTCAGAGATGTAGGTATGGATCAACATACTAAAATCTGTCTATGTAATCCACCATATAAACAAACTATAAGAAAAATAGACACATGATCATCTCCTTGGATGTTGAAAAAGTCTTTGACAAGATCCTACACCCTTTAATGATAACAGTCTTGGAGAGATCAGGAATACAAGAAATCTAACTAAACATAATAAAAACAATATATAGAGCCAGGCGGTGGTGGCACATGCCTTTAATCCCAGCACTCGGGAGGCAGAGGCAGGCGGATCTCTGTGAGTTCGAGACCAGCCTGGTCTACAAGAGCTAGTTCCAGGAAAGGCTCCAAAACCACAGACAAACCCTGTCTCGGAAAAAAAAAGCAATATATAGTAAATTAATGGCCAAGGTCATTAACTGGAAAGAAACTCAAAGCAAATTTTAATAAAAGCAGAAACAAGCTAAAGCTGCTCACTTTCTCCATATCTATCAATCGTATTTAAAGTTCTGGCAAGAGAAATAAGAAACAAATTGATATTATGGGGATACAAATTATAAAAGAAGTCAAAGTATCTCTATTTGCAGATGACATGACTTCTTTTTGCTCTTTTTAAGTCCTTCCATGTGCCTTACCTTTTTTTAAAGTTTATACTGATTCTTTAATTTTTCTATATATATATATAGAAAAATATAACCTGATCAACATATAATATTACTTGTTTTTATATGTGTTTTCAGAGCTAGACATTTGATAACTATCTGTAAAATGTCATCCATAACAATTCTGGCCACTAATTTGCTGTAGTCATAATGCTAACAGAAATTTAACCCTAAAAATAATACGGGTGAGATACAGAAACAAAATGTTTGTTGTGTACCTGACACTAAAATGGAGCTCTCCAAGAATGTTGTATCCATGACAATTCAGAATAAAATAGAATAGATAACATCAGCCAATTTTGTTTCTCCTAGAAACAGAAACACCCAATTTTCCTCCTGCCCTCAGCGCAAGTTTCTGATAAAATATTTTTGTCATTGTTATTAGTAAAGAATGAACTAACTGATTTGCATTACTAGATAAAAGATCAAATGAATGTAATAGGCTGGAGTGATGACTCGATGACTCAACATTTAAGAGCACTGCCTGCTCTTCCAAAGGTTCAATTCCCAACAACCACAAGTTGCTTCTGTAATGACATCTGGTGCCCTCTTG
>NC_022031.1:19898683-19933058 GCF_000317375.1 Microtus ochrogaster | reverse complement strand
CATGAAACTCAATATGGACAAATTCAACAGAATTGCCATAAATGGTCTGCCCATGCATGCAAAAATTTGAAAAGATGGAAGAGTAAAGGAATGTAATAGGCAGTACTGTCTTTCATCATTGTTTTTTCTTTAAATGACAGATTAGATGCCCTTCTAAAATCTTTCAGGCAAGTGTTTTGAAAATAATCCAGAGAAAGTATAAGAATTTCAAGACATCCTTTCTTAGTGAAAGCAGATGACAACATTAGGTCATAGTATTATATTTACTGCCATAAAATCAGAGAGATACAAGCTTCCTTTTTTGACATGAATGATTTTCAAATATTATTTTATAAAATAAATGTTTCTACATTGTAACATTATTTTGCAGTCTTGCTTGCTAATGCTTTTTTTGCTTTGCTTCTCTTCTAAAATGTTGATTTAAAACAACAATCCATGATATATGTTGTGTTTACTATGTAGCTATTCATTCCAAGCTAACACATAGAGAGTGTCATATGCAGGAAAGCAACATAACATAAAAAACAAAGAAGCAGACTGTTTCAAGACTGGGGAGGTCCTTCCTTATATGTGAGTAATAAGGGATTGCTCACAAAGAGCTCTTCAGTGGAATTGCCTGCAAGTCACACAGAAAGCTGTACAGATGAAGATTTTATAATGCAAAGTTCAAGCTGCAGAAGACCTACTAGTGATGCAGCTACCTGTGAGTCACCAATGTTCCTATAAGTGACAAAAGTATACTTCTAAATTCACCCAGGTAGACTTGAACGGATTTGTCCATTGGCACCATGTCTGAAATGAATAGATAGATGTGAGTGCTTTGTTCTTCCCAGGAAAAGTCACCTAATAATTTTCTGTGCAATCATGGTTTAGATGCATGAAAAAAGATGGTTTAGAACATGAGAAACTTTTATTTTATATATGCTCTTTAAAAAATATTTTGAGCCAAGTCGGTGGTGGCACACACCTTTAATCCCAGCACTCGGTAGGCAGAGGCAGGTGGATCTCTGTGAGTTAAAGGTTAGCCTGATCTACACGAGCTAATTCTAGGACAGGCTCTAAAACTACAGAGAAACCCTGTCCCGAAAAACCAAAAAACAAACAAACAAACAAAATTTTTTGAAAGGTGGAGTTGATGCAAATGGATTTCTTGGGGATTTCATAAGTACTATGTACATTTTAAAAAATTTTGAGAGTATAATATAATTGCAACATTAGACTTTTGTACACATGTTCAAACTCATTTTATCTCAGGATACTTTTATTTCTTAGAATATATTATGAGTTGAATGTTTAATAAAACACTTCATGGGGAACTTTGCTCCCTCTAAGAAGTACATAATTATGAGACAAGCTAGAGGCAAGCAAGCACAGGCCCTGATGAAGAGCATTCACTCTCAGGGACTCATTGACTCCCCAGTATATGTCTACAAAGTCCACTGGAAGGTATGGTTTCAATACCAGCATTTAAGTGGAAAATATTCAATTTATAATTTTTTTTATAATGCTGTTATTTCTTCATTTAAAAATCTGCATTTACTGTGTATGAGAGAGTACTAGGAACTGGAAGAGGCAAGTAGGGGTATTTAAAATGAAGGACAATGGTAGAATTAACTGTTACTTATAGGTCCTAGAACACTGAATCAAACAATCTATTTTAATTTTTACTTTACTTTTACAACAAGTGTAAGCATGATATATGAGTGCATTGCCATGGTATACGTATGAAAGACAGAGGCTAATTTTGGCTGAGTCGGTTTTATCATCACCTTTATATGTGTTCCAGGAGTCATACTCAGGTCATCAGGTCTTTGTGGCAAGCATTTTAACCCACTGAGCCAACTTGTGGATCCAGAAAGCACATGTGCTCCTACTACACATGCACAGATATACTGTCTTGTCATCTCTCCCTATGTAATTTAGTACACTAATTATTTACACAACATTCACATTGTAATAGGAATCATAAATCATAAACTAGAGATGGCTCAAAGATAGGGCAGTATGCATATAGGTTACATGCATATATGAAGCCATCTTCGGTAACAGATGGGAGAATCCATAGTTTGAGCATTGTGGTATCCTTGAAGAACAGAAGTAGAGATGAGTGATACTAGGTACAGTGTCCTGAGCATATATCAAATTTTGATTATGGAAAGGGACAGATAAAATATATTCTTAAAAAGAGATAGGAGACATCTGATCAGAGAAAAATGAACTGGATCCCTAGTAAGAAGTGGGAGTAAGTAGCTCATACTCCTAACGAGTCTCTGAACCTTCTAAGCATCTATCTGTCCTCATGTAAAAGATTGTGGGACTCCTTTGCCTCTAGGCTCTTAAGCAATTCTCTGTGTCTAATCTAGTTTGCTGTCTTTTACATTTGCAAGGTCAGGTTTAAGGAAGTCAGGCAGCCAAAGAATTCATAGTTGAACTGCTTCTTAGACATTGGTTTCATTTCTATTTAATTTATTATCAAGCTTACATGAAAACAAATTTGGTTATTGTTTGAAACAAAAGATCATTAAGCAGGAAGCATCTCAGTGATGTTGTGATTAATAGACTCTGAAGAGCTCAGGAAGCAGTTTCCAAGCACACTGTTTTCCTCCCTTTGTACAAAAAGAAACCTCTTTGTACAGGTTGAAATGTAAGATTAGATACTAATTTGATCCCTTGCATTACAGAGGAGTCTTTAACACAGTGCACAGATATGGGCTTATCTGGTGGGACTGCGTTTGAAAGACGTGCTGCTATTCGAGGAGATAAGGACAGACCAGCTTTGTTTCCCTAAATTATTCAGAGCAGAAATAATTGGCTGATTTTCTGATATGCAGATACATCTCAGGTGTTACCTAGACACCAACAACGTGTGTGCTGCCTAAATACCTCTCTTCCTTTCTGGGATAAAGAGATTCCTTTTTCACAAAAGAGGTGGAATCTTGCTTTGTACAGATATTGGATAGTACCTTCAGGTATGGAGAATATTTGATAAACTCTATCATCCTGCACAGAAAGAAGCCTGCTTTCCTCAACTACTGATAAAAAGTTCTGTAACGATCCACAAGGGCTTCAACATGGCAGTACTGAGGAGCAGGGAAGTTGCCACTTAGTTATAGTTAACTAGCAGTGCTACAATCATAAGGTTATTGTAAAGATGGAAAAGGCAGCCCTCCTTTAAACCTTGTTGTTTCTCAGTTGTCTTTATCTGTTTTAAAGCCTATGTTACTTTTCATTTTAACTTTAGAAAAAATTTCACCTTCTTTACAGCTAAATAAACATTTGGGAATATGCCACAGCACAATTCCATTATCAATACATCAGTTGATGGACATCTAGATTCCTTCTAATTCATAGATATTGCAAATTGAGAAACATTAAACATGGTTGTGAAAGTATCTTTAAAGTCAGATATAAAGTCATTTATGGATATGCTCAGGAAAGGTGCTCGAGACGTAGTTCTGTTTATAGTTTTTGAGAAACCTCTAGACAAAGTTCCAAAGTAACTGTATTAATATACATTCCCACCAATAGTTATAAGACCTTCCTTTCCCATAAGTTCATTTTAGCATTTGTTGTCATTTATATTCCTGATGATGACCTTTCTGTTTGGGATGACATGGAATCCTATGTATTTTTAATCTAGATTTTGCTGGTAGCTAATGAAAACGAACACTTTTGAAAGTGTTTACTGGCTATTTGACTTTCTTCTTTTAAGAATTTTCTATTCAATTTCATAGCCCAAGTTTTATTTGGGTTATTTGTTGTCTTGAAGTCGAGGTTAAACTATCTGTAATTTCTAGACACAAATTCTCTGTCAGATGTTTAGTTGGCGAAGACTTTTCTCCCATTCTGTGGAATGCCTTTTCACTTGGTTGACAAAATTTCCTTTGCTGTATAGAAAGTCACTAGCTCCCAACTGTCAGTTACTGGAACTGTTTCCCGCACCTCGAGTCTCATTCAGAAAGTCTTTACCTGTTCCTGAAAGCTGAGATACTCCCTACTCCCCCCCCTAAGAAATTTCAGTGTATCTGGTCTTATGGTGAAGTACTTTATCATTTGGAGTTTTATGCACAATGAGAGATGAGAATCCAGTTCTATCTTTCTACATGTTGAAATTAGGCTTGCTAGCACCTCTTATGAATAATGCTTTCTTTTTTCAGTATTTATTTTTTGATATCCTTGTAAAAAATCAAGTAACTATAGTTCTCTAGACTTCTTTCTGGGTGCTCTACTCTTTTCCATTGACTGTGTGTCTGTTTCATTTAACAGTCCCATGCTGGGAAAAGGTTAACCAAAATGAAATGTACATTTTAAAAGCTATGTAGAAATATACTATCTTGTAACTCAATTTTGACTGAATTTGAAACCTGTTCTACAAGAAGGAATTTGTAAACCTTTAGTCCATGGCTTTGGAAGCAGGGGTCATTAAAATGGGACTTACTGTTGTTATTCTTCTGAATGGTCATATGTCAAACCACCTTCTGAACATTGTTTATATCATTGATCTATGCTTCTCTCAACCATGGTCAGAGAAATGCCTTTTAAAATTGGGCAGTAGTTAACATAAAGATTCATAACAGTTAAAGTGCTGAGAATAAGTGACTGTTGAGTGCTTAGTTTTAAATGGCACAATGGCTAATTATAACAATCTCTCTGCTTTCAAGTAACAGTGTGGAAGAAGAAACAGAAAGAATGTAAGTGCAAGAGGATATGAAGGGGTGCTGCTGTCTTCTAGAGCTTACACATCTGGATTGGCTTAGAAGATCATTTTCTCTGACTTTATTTTTGTTTTTCTGTTTCTCAAGGTAGTTGCATGTCTTCAACTGCTTAAAGTATTATGCCACAATTACGTTTTACCCTTTGTTGCTAAACCAATTATGATATTGCTTTCCATTGGGTCAATTCTCTTATTAGTTCATTCTTCGTATATGTTTATCTACTTTGTTCATTTTATCATAACTCTGTAAATGACTCTCGCCCCTTCCATTACATTTCTACTGCCAAATCCTCAATTATCCCTACTGTTCCTATATAGTCATCCACACAGGGCAATGCCTTATGATGCTGGATGAGAATAGTGTTCTATTTTACTTTTGTTCTGCTAACATAAAGACATGCCAATATAACCTGTAGAGAAAGGATTAAAGTTAACCAGACAACACTTTTTAGCTTTCATTATCTCACCATTTGGTTGGCCTTACTTTTTCTTCTTGTTGGGGAACAAGTCCTTCTTCACTAGACAAGGCAGTGTTTCTTTGGCCTATTAGGGTATCTCTGCTGTGTATATCCCCATGTTTTTATTAGCATTGCCAAAATCTGGGCCCCAAGAGGAAGAAGCCTGAGGCATCTTCCCAGAAATAACAATGGGTCCACCTAAAGATCCTACATTACAAACATGTATGAAGTAGAAAGCAACAGACAGAAAGGAAGATTTAATTCCATTCCCAAGCCCATCCTCACAAATGCCATTCTAAAGTTCTTCATGTTGAAGAACAGAACATAAGCACAGACTACAGTGTTTCCAACTACAGATCTTTGCTGGAGGGAATACTCCATGTGGTGAATGAGATAGATTGAGTATCAAGGTTACCTTGAATGTGGTCAGAACAGGTGTACATCCCACTGGGAAAGTCCTAGAGGTGTTGGAAACATGTTTCAGTGTAAATTTAATCTCCATGAAATGTTTATAAGATCACCCACAGGGATCCAGCTCTTCTCAGATCATCTGCTGGCTTATCAAAAACAAATGTCTCAGGAGGGGACATGTTTCAAAAATGTCCACCAATATCACCTTGGTTCTCATGAATTTATGTTTATTTCCACTTTTGAAGATAGCATGCTTTTATTAGTGGAAATGTTTTACCCGCAAAATAAAATAAAGAATAATTGTGAAAGAAAAAGAAAATAGGATAAGACTACCAAGAAAATGCCCAGAAGACAATAACTTTTAGTAAAAATTTAACATATGAAATGAGCTATTGCCTTCTACAAGTTTTAATATCCTGGCCCTGTTCTTTTCAAATAGTATTGGGTGACTTTAAACCACCAGACTTTAATTTTGATCTATAAAATAATTCTACATCTAAATAAACTACCTTAGAAATAGTTATTTTTACAAAAGTTCTGGCTTGAATGTGTAACCCCAAATTCAAATTCTTAATTCTTAAATTAATAGGTTGATGGCTTTAGAGTTGAGGATCTTAGAGGTTAAAGTAATAACATTAGGGTCTCATAATTTTACTATTGGCTTTATAAGAGGAAGAAGATTGAGCGTCTCACCATGTGATGCCATCACTGTGTCTGATGAAGCACATAGACCCTCAATGGATTTTGGCATCTTGCAATTGAATTTTCATACTACTCTGAATGTGAGAAACATATTTTCTTATAAAATTACGAGTCTTTGCTATTCTACCATAGTAAAAGAAATAGACAAATACAATCAGGTGCAAGAAAACACTCCATTATCATTCAAGGTTTTTAAGTTAGTTTTTAAATCTTTACTTGCTTATTAGAATTAATCTCTAAGCATGTAAAAATGCTATTTGGTATGAAATCTCCAATCTCTAATCATATATCTTCAACAACAACTATTTGCATAGATAATAAATTTAAAATTATAATTAAAAGATAATGAGTTTCAAAAATAAATTGCACTATACTATGGAAGAGGAAAATAGAGGAAAAGAATATTAAAGATTATTAAAACAAAGGAAAATTAATATTTTTGTAGCAAGTTACCTACTTTAGTCTCAGTTTTCCCATCTGCATTTTTCTCATACTTTATATGCTGATTCTTGATATTTAGCACTGTAAAATAACATTTCATTCTTAATTTTTAAAATCACAAATCAACAACCACAAAGAATTCAATAACTCAATTCCTTAATTCAGCCTCTGCAAATTTAAACCATCTATTTTTCTATTATGTAGATAGATCTGAGAAGCAGGAACTTTCCTAGGCAAAATTCCCAGTCAGGTCTTTTAAATGAACCCATGTTGTGTGGTTACTGGTCTATGCAATTCTGTGTATTCTCAGTGCAGTTAGGAAACATGAGTTTTAACCCTTGAGTCAACTCCTTCTTTAGTCCCCAAGTGAATGAATTATAAAGCTGATTTTTTATTGTATTTATTTATTTGATGTGTTGAGGAAATCAGTTTTGACCTTCTATCATGTGGGTACTCAGGTCCTCAGGTTTGGAAGACTGTATCTTTACCCACTGAGCCATCTTACCAGTCCCTCCAAAACCTTAACATCAAAGAATTTGTCTTTATCTCCTCCTGAACTTATGCTTTATACATGCAAGACAAGCACTTTACCATTGTGAAACATTCCCCAATCCTATTTTTTGTTTTAAAGGAATATAGACAATTTATAAACAATGAGTTTAAGATTAAATAGTTATTTCTGTTTCTTTTTAAACTCTCACCTGTGTATCTAGGTGTCAGAATCACTTTCATCAGGAATCTTCATTTTATAGAAAATAGGGCAGAATCAATGTGTCCACTGTAGTTTCTTCTCAGGACAGATTTCTCTGTCAAAGCCCAATGACAATTATTGGGACAATTTATCAAATTTGGCATGAAATAATATGCATGGATATTTGATGTGAAATTTAAAAATAAGATTTTAATAAATACAAAAGATTTTACTATAAAGAAATAATCATTAGTGTCTGCATTTCTCTAATCTTTGCTGACATCTGGCATTTATTTTATTGATCTTGATTATGCTTACTGTGGTAAGGTAGAATCTCAAAGTAGTTGTAATTAGCATTTCCCTAATTGCTAAGGGTGTTGAACATATTTTAAAGTATTTCTTGGTTATTTGTGTTTCGTCTTTTGAGAATTCTATGTTTAGTCCTATTCCCAATTTTTTGTTGTGTTGTTTATTGAGTTCTTTGCATATTCTAGATCCTAGTCTTCTGTCAGATGTTTAATTGGTAAAGATACTTTTCCATTTTGCAGGTTGCTGCATTGCTCAAATGATGATTCACTTTGGTATACAAAAACTTCTTAGTTTCGTGTGTTCTCATTTATAAGTTATTGATCTTGCCCGGTTTATCAGGTTCTTGTTCAAAATGGCTTTATGTGTTTTACTTATTTGCTTTGGTCAGATACACAGTATCTAGTCTTATGTTGATGTATTTGATCCTTTGAAGTTAAGTTTTAATCAGTTATAGGTACAAATCTATTTTCTTCTATACACAATTATCCAGCTTGACCAGCAGCATTTGTTGAAGATACTATCTTTTCACTCCAATTTGCACTTTTCACTTTGCTAAAAATCAGGTATATATGTGTGTGTGTGTGTGTGTGTGTGTGTGTGTGTGTTCATGTCTGACTGTGTGAGAGATAGATTATGTCTCAGTCCTCATCTATACTTCTCCAATTACTGTCTTTTTATCACAATTCATTGCCTGGATTTTTTTTAAACTACAGCTCTGTATTATCTCTTTAAATCAGAAATGGTGATACCTCCTGCAATTATTTTATTTTTCAGGATTATTTTTTTTATCTTGTTTGTGCGCATGTTTTCATCTTATAATTTTTTTCAATTCTGGAAAAAACATTCTGAAATTTTGATGGAGATTGCTTGAAATCTGCAGGTTGCTTTTGGCAAGATGTCTATTTTCACAATAGTTGTCTTTCCAAAAAATAAGCATGATAGAGCAAATCTTAGTCAGTACTGGTGGGAGTGTGAAGTCATATTGTAAATTAGTGTGGTAGTTACTAAAAAAAGATAATTAAAATAGATCTACCACAAGATTCAGCTATATTATTGTGCTGGTTAGCGTTTTTTAAACTTGATAACAAACAAGAGTCAACTGGGCAGAAGGAAGTTCAACTGGGAAGTGTCTCCATTAGGTTGGTCCATAGACAGTTCTATGAGGCTTTTGTTAAAATTAGTAATTAGTGTAGAAGATCCTATCCCACTGTGAATGATGCCTTTCTTGATACGGCTCTTTGGTTGTATAAGAAAGTAAACTGAGCAAGCAAGTAGGAACAAGCCAGAAAGCAGCATTTCAAGACAGTCTTTGAGTCAATTTCTCCCTCCAGGTGTTGTGTGAACTCCTTCAGTCAAAAGATACCAGCTAACTTTGAACGTGGTCTCATGTGCTATAAATGCAGTTGCAAAGCCTGCATGACTCTGCTGCTGAATTTGGTTCTAGTTCCCAGCACATGGAGAAGACTGCAGATTGCTGCTCTTAGTGTGAGTTTATCTCTAAATAAATAAACCTTTGTTATACTCTTTTCTGGGCTATTGTGAAAATCTTTGGTGCGACAACATCCAGGTTTCTGCTTTGTGTTAATGTTCTACCTTCCCTAGATGATGAACTCCAAGCTCTCAGATGAAAGAAACCATCTTCCCCAAGTTGTTTATGGTCACAATGTGTTATCATAACTCATTAACTCAGACCCATCAAGATAAATATTACATGTTTTCTTTTTTATATGGATGTTAGATTTTATACAGATTTAAGCTTTTGGATATTTGTATTTTATTTAGGAAAACCCAGAAGTTAAGTAGCTAGTAAAGGACCAGGGAGAAAGAGAAGATCTTTCAATGAATGAGAAATTGAAAAGTGTTACAAAAGGATAAAGGGAAAATTAGACCAGGAGGATTGAATGGAGTGAGGTTTGGAAGTGCAGGGTAGAAGAGGGAAAATGGGAAGTGATGACTTGTACCAGGCTTTCTCTTTTTGAGGGACACCAACCAGCTCCCAAATCATGACACAGAGACTTCAATTTTGAATGCTCAGCCTAGCTTAGTCATATCTCTGGCCAGCTCTTTTAACTTAACCCATTTCTCTTTATCTATGTTTTGTTCCAGGGCCTCCCCCCACTAACTTCTGGATGTCTTACTTTTCTTGCTTCTCTATATCTGTTGGCTGCTGGCAGTTGACTGAATTCTAATCCTGGGCATCTCCTTTGTTCTCTCCTCCTACTGCTTCTTTACTTCCTCCTTTCTTCTCTTTGAGCCTAGATTTCTCTGCCGTACCCTGTAACAGGTATGGACTGAGGATGCTGGGAGAACCTGGTGATCAGGCCATGTTACTTTATATGTTAAACAGGCAGCTTAACCATTTGTTCCTAGGTCCAAGACTTAACAGTGATTGTGGTGGTGGTGGTGGTGGTGGTGGTGGTGGTGGTGGTGGTGGTGGTGGTGGTGGTGGTGGTGGTGGTGGTGGTGGTGGTGGTATGTGCGCATACTTGTGAGGAATATTACAATCTGGGGCATCATTCTTCAGAGTTTCTCACTGGCCTTCCAGTTGACTAGCAGACTAGGCTAGTGAACTACATCTCTCCAGCTCTGGAATCACATCCACAAGCCACCATGCTTGGCTTCTTTGAAGTGAAATGTGGGAATCAGACTCATGTCATTGTGCTTGCAAGACCAGCACTGTACTGACAGAGCTACAACCCCACTAACTTGAGAATATTTTTAACTGAAATGAAATTCACATGAAGCTAGCTATCTTAGGTCTCCTACACAGACATGGTGGTAATAATAGCTTGACCTAATACAATATCTCTCCTGTTTTTGTTTCTCTGTAATTCTAATACATAATAAACATTTGTTATAACCCTTGGGATGTATTGTTTATTTTTCTATTTATTTTCCTACTCTAGAAAATTCACAAGCAAGAACATACAAGGGCAATTTTGTGTTTGATTTCTTTGAGGTTCAGTTATACTATAGTATAAATCAGTATTTCATTAGCTTTGTTAATGGGTAAGTACTAGTACTAGTCCATTCTATGGTTATCATATTTTGTTCATTTTTCTCAGATGGAGGTTATTTGGTCTATTTTAATCTTTTAGCTGCTGTGTATGTTGGTGCACCAACATTCAGATATATTTTTCTTAACTGAGACTCTGTTCATTTCCCTTGTGTTAATACATACATGTGAAACTGCTGGGTTATGTAGTGACCCTGTTTAACTTTGTGATAAATCACCAAACTTTTCCCATAGTGTCTATACCAGTTTTGCAATCCCAGATGAATCAGGATCCTAATTTCCTCAAACCCTTGTCATTATTTGCTGTCTCTTGTTTGTTTTGTTTTGGTGTCTTGATTTTTGGCTTTGTTACTGCTGTTTTTGGTGAACTTCCTAGATAGGCTGCCCTGTAGTCATGTCTGGGAGAAATTGTCTTAATTGTTAACTGATAAAGAAGGAGCAAGCTGATGATGGGTAGCCCCATTTCCTTGGCTGGATCCTGAGTTGTGAATAAAGAAATCATTGAACAAGCAGGCAAAATAAGTGATTTAATTTCTCTGCCTTTGTCTGTGCACTAGATGCTTAAGCTCTTGTCTCTTGATTTCCCTGCAATGGTGGACTATAACCCCAAATTATGACCCAAATCTACTTGCCACACCCTGAGCTGGTTTGAATGTTTAATCTCAGCAAAAGAAAGTGAAGTCAGACAATTGTTTTCTGTTCTTAATTTTGCTTAGTCTAGGCAGGCTATGAGAAACAGCTTACAAGTGTGTAAGCACATGCAGCTTTGTATCTTTTTCCATGTGAATAGATATGGATCTATTCAGATCCTTTGTTCTTTTCAAATTGTGTTACTTATAGTGTTGGTGAGCTTTGATATGTTTTATGTATTCTGGATACTATTCCTTTATGGTTATATTATTTCATAATATTTTCATCAATATTATTGCTATTTTCACTTATATATATTCCTTATCTAAAAAGTTATAAATTTTGATGGGTTAGTATTTAATTAGGGTTTTTTTTGCCTTTATTGTCATATGAAAATACTGTCAATAAGTTTTCCTTTCCATTGAAAATTTTCTTCTTGGACTTTCATAATTTTAATTCTTACATGAAGTCATTGAGGGAGAGCAAGATGATTAAGCAGGGCAAATGAACCAAATTCTATTGGTAGAATCCACAGTGGAAAAAGATGCGCAAGCATTATCCTCTGGTCTCCATACATGCAGAGTATTATGTGTGACTCGCCCGCTACACACACCCTCTCTTCTCTCACATGTACATATGTAATACATAACATGAAAATTTCAGAAGTTTTTAAAATATTTTGAATTGGTTTTATGTTTACAATATAAACTCAGTGTGCAAATGCATTACTTGAATGTGGCTATATGATTACAAATACGGTATTGTAAAGTTTGTTTTCCCATATAACAGTTATAGAATGCTTATCAAAAATCAGTTGCCCAAATTATGGGCATATACATATATATGTATATATACGTATATTATATGTGTGTATGTGATTAGACTATTTCATATAGACAATTTTAATACACATATCTATAGAGGAGTTCCAGTTTTGGTTGTGGTAGCTTCCTGATATTCTCTGAAATCAATTTTTTTCTATTCTATTGTTTTAACCTTTTTTTTTTTACTATTTGTGTACCTTACTGGTTATTATGGATTATGAAATAAATTTGTTCATTTCTACAAAATAGAAAACATTCCTTTTAGAGAGATTGGATAGAGTTTTTAGATCAATTTGAAAAGCATGTTCACCTTACTAATATGAAGTGTCTTTAATCATAATACGATGTCTTTCCACCTACATCTTATAATCAAGTGTGTCATCTGTAAGTCCCTATTGAATTGTTTTCTTCATTTCATTTTAAATATATTATGGATAACATGTAGAAACACATATGTTTTTCATGCATGGATATTATATCCAGCAACATAGTTGAATTTAGTTATCAGTTGTAATAGTCTTTCAATGCTCTCTGCTTATCGTCTTGGTCTGTGTGAATAGAAATATATTCATATTCTCCATTCCCCTTGAAAAATTTATTCTATTCTATATAAATGCATACACTCACACATAAGTTTAAGTTTTAATGCTCAATAGGAGTGATAAGAGTAGATGACTGTTTTAAAATTAATTTTATTTGTGCCCTTGTGTGTCTGTGTATGCATGAAGGTGTGTGAATGCATGCAGTTATGTCCATGGAAGCTGAAATAGGGCAACAGATGTCCTACCCCATCAATCTCTACCTATTTATCTGAAGCAGGGTCTCTTCTTGAAACTGAAGTTTATGTTGGCTGTAACAGATTGTTACCTAGCAATCCTTTGATTATTTTTGGTCTGTGTTGGCCTCAGAGATGGAGTTACATGTGTTACATGGACATAACATGCAAGTGCAAGCTTAAATTTTAACTCAGGTCCTCCACAGCATATAGTAAGTACTCTTAACCATAAGATGTCTCTCAGCCTGACAGTGGATAACATAATCCATAATTTAATTCCTTATTTTATGGTGATAGATTTCAGTATTTCTCAACTAAAAATGATATTTATATTTAAGTTTTAAGGTGTTTTTTTATCAAGCTAAGAAAGTCTTCTGTTATTAATAATTACTTTTATTATTTTATTGTGAAAGACTATTGAATTTTTTGAAATGTTAATTTATTGCTTCTAATTATAATTTCCAATAGATTCACTAATTTATTATTTTCTTTTTATTGCACTAATATTAGACTTAATTATTCACTTTTTCTTTTTTATTATTGTTGCCTGTGTACATGTGTGTGTCACATACATGTAAATAAATGTATGGTAACACATTACATAGTGTGCACATGAAGGTCAGGGTGTGCCAATCTAGAATTTTCTTCTTCCAAAATTATATGAGTTTCCAATATCCAACCAGGTCACCAGGTTTATGACATGCACTCACTTTAACACACCTTGTTGGTCCCAGATAATTTATTTCTAGAACTTCCTTTCTATTTACCATTGTTTTTCACTTTGTTTTAATACACTGTGGTGGTACACATTTGCTTTTCATTGAGGATTGTATAAGTTGTTGAATATACTAGTTCATTATATGCTTTCACAACAATATTATTACTGTATGATAATTAATGCTATCATTTAAACTGATTTTTTTAACAAATTGGGCTTTACTATCTTTTGATTTTACCAATTGTTTATAAAGTTTTAATTTTCTTAAAAACCAGCATTTTGTTTTATTGCCCTTACCTATTTTCTATTATCTATTTCATTTATTAATTCTATACTCATCATGTTATTACTCTCTATTCACTTGCTTTCTTTTTGTTCAGTACCATTAAAATATAAACTTAAGCTATTAATTTGAGATGATTATTTTTTGTTGTTAATAAGGTACTTTAAAGTATAGATTTCCTCTTATTTAGGTTTTTCTGATGATTATAACTTAGGGTATGTTATATATTGGTTCACATTTTATTTTATTTTAAATGTATTTTCTAATGTTTTAAATGTATTTAAATGTATTTCATTGTGATTATTATCATATCCATTGAAAACTTAAAGGAATGTTAATTATTTTTCATCATTTCATGATTTTCCTTTTTAAATATTAATTGCTAAATGTATGAGAAACAATTAGCCTAAAGTTAAATCAGATTTTTCTCATGTTGATTCATCTGGTATATCTAAGAGAATATTCTATGTGCATTTTATTAATTTTTAACATGCAAATCATTTTAAGGTTATGAATTCACAAGTTTAACATTTGTTTCACAAAAGGTGAGTGCATGCAATATGAGACTATTGCTTCCTTGAATCTTTTTAACACTGATATTGACACAGGAGTTCATTCAGCTCTTACCCTATCATTTGACAATTCCCATAAAGTTACTGGATATGGTTGGATATATCAACGTGGGTTATATGAAAACCTTGGGCATTTCTCTCTATTGTCTTAATGCAATAACTGAAACTTGTTCTTTAAATTCCTCTTTCTGGATTTGAATATCTCTATGATCTGTTTTATTAAGTTTTTCCATGGCCTGTATTTTTGTACTCAGATTATCAATGTTTTTCGTGATAAAACAAAAATGATAATGCTGACAATGTTTACCATTGATGTTATGTAAACCCCATCTAAATTAGTGATCCTCTCATGTAATCGTTCCATTTCAAACTGTCCAGCTTATCACACAGTGACACAAATCACTCCAATGTAATGGGTTTTCAATGTTTTAATATGGGGAAAAAACTCGTTCATTTAACTAATTCCTCCCTTTTAGAGTCTCAATTGTCTTACCAAATCTTCCAACAATGATGAGGAATATGTGAGGTGTATTGTTGCATGTAGAACAGTATGAGTGACTGCATTTCAAGGCAGCTACCTAGTTTGGCAGCATCATGAGAAAAGGGGTTCAGGGAGAGCCTGCCAGGAGAGAAGACAGAAAACACCTAGCCAGAAGGGCAGTATCTCAAGCTGCATGTAGCTCTGTCCTATGCCAGTGGCTGTAGAGCTACAGGCAAACAGCTTTTTCATGATTCCATATCCCAAATATTGGACACCAAAAGTAGTAAAAATAATTAAAAACCTAGAGACAGACATTAAAGTTCCAGCTGGAGATCAGAAAAGCAAAGCAGCTGACCACTAGAGAGACCTTTTACCTTTACCAAATCTTCAGACAGAAGGAGTTAGATCCTATCTTCACGAATGCTGACTCCATGCTCCCTTGAGTTCCTGTCTCTTCCCCTTTATATTTCTCTCTCTGCACAGACATTTCATTCCTCTCTCCACCTCCCTAGTGCTGGGATTAAAAGTGTGTCTCTCAAATACTTAGATTAAAGGTATGAACCAACATCACCTGAATCTGTCTGTTTCTGGATCAAGCTTGTGTAGCCCATGGTAGCTTTGAACTCATAGAGATCCATCTGCCTCTGTCTCCCAAATCCTGAGATTAAAGTTGTGTGCCACCACTCCCTGGTCTGTAGATCTTACTAGTGTGTCTTCTTTGCCCTATGATCTCAGGCACCACTGTAATGTTACTGAGCTTCCTCAGTTTGGTAACTGGCAAGTGTACACATCTGTACCAACTCCTTAACCATGGCACCGGACACCTACATCTAAAATATCACTAGTTCTCTTTGCAGGACATCTTCTTTGTTACCCTCCAGATGTAGGAAATTGAATTCTGTTGTTTACAGTTTTTCTTACAGGTAAAATCACTGATATCTTCTGTAAGATGTTTATCTTCAGTCTCAAGTATTCCAGAGCTAGTGAATTCATATTGGTTTTCATTGGACAGTTTATAGGCACAATTTTTAGCAGATTAAAGAAGTAAGAGCCAGTGTCTGCTATCTGATTCTTAATCCTAACACTCATAAAATATGGAATAACTTAAAGTGCATAAATGATAGGTATAAAACTTTTTTTCAAAAGAGCAAACATCACAGTTTGGAAAATAGTGCCCATGAGACTTATATAAAGGTCATACAATATGAATAAATATTAATGTACTTCTTCATGCAAAATTGGAAAAATGTGCTGTAACAACTGGAATATTATTCAAAGACAAGCATTGTAATTAAGGTTTGCCATTTCCCTTGGCAGTGGTGGAGAAATGCAAGTTTATTCTCATCTTTTAACTAGTTCATAATCATTTGAAAAATTCAAATGTAAGTCTTGTTGCGACAACATTTAAAGCCTGAATGAATAGCTAGTTAATTCCACAAAAGCATGGTATTTGATTCTCTTAGCATTCATTTTGCTGCCTTATCTGTTCTGGAATATTATTGACACTATCAGCAGATTTTACCCCCAGAATCTTATGGTTAACTAAACTCTTTCTTGTCTCATCTGATTTATGGTCCCAAAGAAAAAGTCTGTTATAGGGTGGCTTGCTGGTCAAAGATTCAGCCCATTATCATTATAATATGTCATGGTGGAATGTAGGAGGACATGATACTGGAGAAGAAACTGAGAGTGATGCATCTTGATATGCAGGTAACACGAAGAGGACAGTCTCACCAGGCAGGGCTTGAGGACATATGAGACCTCAGAGCTCACCTCCACAGTGACACACTTTCTTAGTCAACATCACACCTACTCCAACAAGTCCACACTTCTTAATAGTGCTACTCTTGATGGGAGCCATTTTTCTTTCAAACCACCACAATATGTATAACAGGAAAAATTAAACATATAAAAGCGTTTGAAAGGAACTGTAATTAAAAATATAAATTATTCATTAGTAGATGCTAAGAAATTTATAAAACATCATAGAAATGGATAAAATTGGTATAAAAATTGTCCACCTAAGATATAATGGAAGAAAAGTGTCTAATTTGGGTGCTATCAACATGTATAAAGCATGAAAGAATATACATAGAATGACTTACCTGGAAACTATGAAAACTGAAGCTTGAAGACTTGAGTAGAAAGTCATTCTCTCTCTCTCTCTCTCTCTCTCTCTCTCTCTCTCTCTCTCTCTCTCTCTCTTTCTCCTTTCTTTGGAATAGTTCCATCACATATCATGTTCATGTTGGAATAAAGATGTAAATTAGTCTGTCAAAATTAATTCATAAAATAACCATGACCAACAATCTTGATATTGTTGTCATTTTAATGTTTAGATTGAAATCAAATCACATCTCTTTCTTCTTTCTTTTCTTCCTGCAGCCTCTCCCAGCTACCTGCCATCTAACCCCTCCCATGCTTCCTCCAGTCTCGTCCTTCTTTTTTATTAGTTTTATACTTCTATGTGTGTTTTTCTTTTTGTCTGAGTGATTTCAGAGCTGAACACTCCACAGTGCACAATCAGTAGGACGGGACATCTCTGGGAAAAGCCAGTTCTCCTTTTCCCAGCATTCTTTAGTTGACTTGAGTTCTATATCTAGGCTTAGAACACTGTGAAATTTTCCCTCTTCCATTTTCATGTGTCCACTGGTATTGTTTCAGTCTTATTTACTGACTGAATTTAAAATTTGTCATATTAATTCTTAATTCAAAAAAGGCAGTGGTGGCATACACCTTTAATCACAATGGGGATGATCTATCGGGAACTCACCAAGGCCAGATGGACTGACTGGGTCTGAATAAGCATGGGATAAAACCAGACTTGCTGAACATAGCGCACAATGAGGACTGCTGAGAAGTCAAGAACAATGGCACTGGGTTTTGATCCTACTGAACGTACTGGCTTAGTGGGAGCCTAGGTAGTTTGGATGCTCACCTTACTAGACCTGGAAGGAGGTGGGAGGTCCTTGGACTTCCCACAGGACAGGGAACCCTCACTGCTCTTTGGGCTAATGAAGGAGGGGGACTTGAATGGGGGAGGGGGAGGGAAATGGGAGGCAGTGGCGAGGAGGAGGCAGAAATCTTTAATAAATTAAATTAATAAAAAAAATCTCAGCACTTGGGAGACAGAGGCAGGCGAGTTCGAGGCCAGCCTGGTCTACAAGAGCTAGTTCCAGGACAGGCTTCAAAGCTACAGAGAAACCCTGTCTCAACAAACAAAAACAAATAATAAACAAGAAAAAAATCTTAATTCATTCAGAAAAATTGACTAGTAAAACTAATCAAAACAGATCTAGACATGGTAGCATACGTCTTTAATCCTAGTACTTTGAAGTTTGAGGCAGGTGGATCCTTGTGTGTTCTGTACCATCCTGGTCTACATAGGGAGTTCTGAGATATCCAGAAATACATTATAGGCAGACAGTGTCTCAAACAAAACAAAACAAAACAAAAAAAAAACACTTTAAAGACACAGGAGTGGCATGGCTTCATCAGGAAATAGGAAATGGTAATAATAAAAATACATATGTACTAGCACATGTACTAAATAAATCAGAGAAGCAGAAAATATTGTCTTGAAAAATATGATGCAGTTAGTATTTTAAAATGGGGCAGTATTATTATTTTTAAAGCATTAGATTAACAACAGACAGCTGTTTGTGTAAGAAAACAAAGAACAACTGTTAAAAGTTGGATATTAACTCTTAAATTCAGAAGTAAATTCTAGCTGGATCAAGGATGTAAACATAAATAAAAAATGTGTCCATAAATTGTTAAAAAAAGATAGAATTTTTGAGTCTAAGAAATCTAAGACTTCTAATCGTACTGTCTCTGAAGTTGCCTAATCAAAATATTTATTCATTTAAATACATCCAAATAATTCCTTCATCGCGCACAATAAATGCCAATATGAAAAAGAACAACAGAAATTCAGGTAATATTGATGGAATAGTGCTTTCATATAGAAATGTTTTTACAAAACCATCTAGGAAAAAGTACAAAGATATGGAAATTAATAAAAAGAAAAATTGCTTAACTAATTAAAAGTACTGATTAAAACTGTGATAATGTTTTCAACAACTGAACTGGCAAAGGTTCAAGAACACACGGGCAGTGCACAAAGATGTATTAAGCTGGCAGAGTACCGGAGAAGGGCTTGCTCCTGGCGCCTGTTACCATAAAATACCACAGCCCACTGCAAGAATTACTAGACATAAAAACTGAAAACAGAGCTATTCTATTTCTTGAAAGTTATCTCACTGAAATATCCACAGATGTGTAACCTGTATGTGAGATACTGGGTCTAGCAAATCATTTGCAACAATTTCACTGCATAATTTAATTGAGTTTTTTAAATAAACATTTTACACTCATATCTGAGAAAAATATCTAGCTAGTTTAAAAAGAAGCAGTGTTTCATAAACTGGTGGGGAATTGAAAAAAGAGCAAAAATACAAGTGGAAAAAAAGATCTAAGAAAGTAAATAACATACGTTAGGCTAAAATTTGTGCTCTGAGAGGAAAACCATGCACTCTGTGTCGGTTCACATGAAATATTCCTGAAAATCTTATCATTGATACAAGTGCAATGATGAGAGAAAACTGAAGGCAGAAAAAACAGAAGTAAAACTCCTTCTTCTCACCAAAAGTTCTGTACATTTCAATATTATAGTATAGAATGCTTTCATTAAATAAATCAAAAGGTAAGATGCAGAGTAATGCAGCAGATTGGGAGAGATGGGAAAGTGAAGGATGTCAGAATCACTGCACAAAGGCCCAGGACTGAGCTACTTCCTGTCTGCCATACCTGGAGCAATCTTTTGGTTTCTGTGACTTGGTTGCCTCATGCTAACAATGATACTAACTCTACCCCACAAGGTTAGTCCTAATACCACTCCATAAGACTGTTATGAAGAGAGAGGAATTAGTACTGTAGGGCAACTAGAAAATGCCTGCCATAGAAAGTCCCTTCAGTCATTTTCATTAATATATAGCAAAGACACACTCTCACACAAACACCAAATGTTCACGAAAAGTGAAATAAATAGATCAGTTGTCCTAGGTTCATATTTTCACAGAAGATCAGAACAAGACAGCAAACGCTCAGTAGCAATTAGATTTCTAAGGGCAGGAAGTCAATGATCACCGTTATTGTTACAAGTTTTATTGTTTGTAGTTGCTGGTTCAAAGGTCATTAGACACACACCCACACACACCATACCACAATGTATATGTGTACTCTAGGACTTGGGGAAGAAAATTTACCGAGAAGCTGATAGACGGTTGAGGGATCTTGGTCTAATGGTCACAAAGTCATGAATACATGAATCCAAGTTGGAGCCATCCCATTATCAGGGTTCCAAAGGGATCACCTACACTTCAGAAGTACAGAGGACATTCCACTCAGTTCATCAATCCATTGAGTCAGTTTCTGTGTGAGCTACTGATAGGGGAAGAAGTGACTTCTCAAGCCCAAAGTCGTGACTGTCCATTAGACAGTATTGTTATTTTACAGTCCTTTTGTACCCCTTCCCCAAAGAAACCACAGTTCCTAACGGGAACAAGGGTAGAACGCTCTCTAGGCAAGTCTGCTTTCACTTATTAGCTTTTCCTGTATAGTAAGTAGCTATGGAAAGTCTTGCTGGAACATTTAGAATTTAGAGTTTATCACTTTTCTAGACACCTGCAAGTAAGAACACAGACCTTGTGATGTTAAGTCCAATAGAATCTATTCTTTTGTATAATTACACTATTCACATCAGAAGCAGGTTTTCATCCATAGGCAAGAATTTTAAAAGACAAAATAAAGCCTTCTGAATCCCTCATGCATATATAGATCCAAGCATGAGATGCTAGCTAGTTATTGTGGGCCAGACATTCTACAAAAGCGCTTCTCACCATACGTTCCCGAAAAGTGAATGCAGATGGTGGAGCATAAATTCAACTCCTGTGGGCTTACTTTGAGTTGTGACTTGGGCTGCCCACAGAATTATCTTAGTGATTTTTCCATGCTGTTCATCAAAGGACAGGCTCTCAGCTCTTTATATTCTAGCCTGTGTAATTCTTGATACATTCTTAAAACATGGATGCCCATTGTCTGTTCTTTCTCTTCTTTTCTTTTTCTATCTTCTGTCTAGCTCATAACTACCTCTGAACATTCATTGCACCCTGATTTTGAAACAGGAAAGGAAATATTTACTTTTGTCTTATTTCTACATTAGCTTGTGCCTGTCACATATTACCTTTACATACAACTCTCCTTTGAGAAACACAGGCAGAGGGAAGACAGGCATCTGTGACCAAGAAGAAGCAGAATCACTCATAAAAATGAAAAGAGTTACTCATATGTGCTGAGCAAAGAATAATATTTTACCTGCCAGCCAGCTGTAGCCTCCAGCTCATTCATCTGGTTTATCTATTCAGAAAATTATGATTCTTGGTCTCTGATCAATGCTGGAGATTGTTGTAATAATAGTGATATGATTGTTTATGATTTATTTATTTTAGTCGAGACATTGCTGATTTTGGAGATCTTGAAAAGGTCCTATAGGATTACTAAAGAAAATGCTGCTTGAAGTTTTCTGATTGAAAATGAAAAGAAGTAGTAAGGAATAAGGATGTAAACATCATTACCAATTTTTCTAAAGTTGATTTATCCCTGATTATCCTTTTGCCCTATATGATACCACACATTGAAGCTATGTGAAAATGCCCAAGCTACCAGAAGAAGTAACTTATAATATGGATCGGTAGTTCATCATTCTGAACACAAGCATGCTATGTATTTCTTTCCCTTTTCTGTCTTCCTTAATTACTAATCTCCAGAGAACACAGTATTTGTCAGCAGACAATTCAACCGAGTCACTGAAAGTGGAAGCCTGCAAAAGTTAGTCACCTAAGCATATACAATTACCCTATATATGTTATGATTAGTAACAACGTGGCTTTATGCAGATTCATAGCTATTGTTTATTTTCATGGCCCCGAGGAACTATATGGCAGCCTAAAATTATATTCTTTTTTTCTCACATATTTTCTCCAGAGATTTCACACATTGACTCATTTTAATATTGCGATCACCAAGAAGCATGCTTGAAACTCCCCACCACCAATATCTCTACTGGAGTCTTAAATCCAAGGGGAGAGTACTTCTAAACCAGTGCCTTCCATACTTTTACTTTCAATCTCAGAGAGTAATTAATGTCAGTCTTCTTAATGTGAATTGGGTTAAGGTGACGTTGTGTCATCCTCTTTTAGAAAACAAACTCCTCAAGTGTAGTTTAATACTCAACTTCCCAAGTCAGATGTCAATTGTGTAGTTATTTTCCAGCAAAGGTATTGTTCCTAGTCTCACATGAGTGTATCTAATCCACACAGTTTGTTCTTGAACACAAGAAAGAAGACCAAAATGGAGAAAACAAAACAGCCACAAACACGACTAGCTCCAGAAAAAAACTGAGGGGCATTTGGCTCAATTTCCTGGAATGTAAGACCTGTTTGAACAAAGGAAATCCTGCCCACAAGATTTCTTTATGTCTTCACTTTATGATCCCTGGTGGATGCCCTGTGGAGACTATTCAGAATGCAAGGTACGCTCCCATGCTACTCATCAAGGGGTAAAACAGCTCCAACCTAGCTGGAATCTTTATAGTAGGTATCATGGAGGAAAAAATAGAGTACACATGCAAAAGCTGGTGTCAGCTTTGTACAAGCTGTCAGCAACTTTCCTGATAAAATGATATAGCAGAATGGATGCTGGGACAAATGCTATTAATACTTAAGTGAACATAATAAAATATAAAAAGAATCAGTGTATAATGGTGGATTATACCAGTATATTTGCATATATGACACGGGCTATTTCTCCTCAAATACGTTTCTTTTTGCCTAATATAGGAGTTCCATTATCACGTGAGAAATGTGTACTTTTAAATCACTTACTGACCATTTGCTGCATAGGGGAAATGAGTGTTATGTTGTCTCTTGAATTGCACCCTTGAAAAACAGCATAACTAAATCAATTCTACCTTTAATGAAATTGAGTTATAGAATGACCCAGTCCTAAACACAGAAAGTAATGAATCGACAAATTTCTCACATGTTACTTTGTAGTGTATTTCATTACATTATAGGAGGATTATGAGATAGTTAAACATTAGATGTGGTATCAGCATGAACATATAATATTTACTTAAGCTGAGTGAGGCTTGGCATACCTATGACACAGCATTTGAGAGAAGAATAAGCAATTTCATGGCCAGGCTGATGTACAAAGGAAGACCCTGTTTTGAAAAACAAATACAAAATAAATACAACAAAGCAAACAATAAGAAAGGATGCTTAGTTGCAAAATGTACAATATTCTTGAACCCAGATAAGTACATTGAGTGTTGGAGGTCATTGTGGCCCAGGTCTGTAATCTCAGTATTTTGGATGGATGTGTCGATAACAGAGAAATTCCACACGTTTGAGGTCATAATAGACTAGATAGTGAGAACTTAAACTCAAAAAAAGAAAGAAGGAGAGAGAGGGGGAAGAGAGGGAGAGAAAGAAAGGAAGGAAGGAAAACAAAAACACTCATGCAAATTGAACACAAAACATGTCACAAGAATTTTCTTTTTCAGTACTGTCAACATCACAGCTCACGAAAAACTACTTACTTTCTTCTATATACAACATTTCTCAACTAAAGTGAAATGAAACAACTTGATGCCTCGAGGCCTTAGAGCCTTAGATTTCCTTCATCATTAACACCAATTCATTTTGTTTTCACATCTACTGCTGAAAGATGCTAGGGTTAATTATTAGATTATTCTTATTTATATCAAAGTTGTTACATTGCTCTTAGGGTTTAAGAATTTAAGATATTCCTTAGCAAGAAATAGGTAATATGAATTCACATTAGCAAAATGTAATGCATTAATTTTTAAATGTATTCTTCAGTTGAGCAATTCTGTTAAACTAGGAAAGAGACAATGACTCCAAAGAATAGCCACTCGGTATTATAAAAAAAAAATGCTATAGGGCAAAGACAGATAATTTCTTCAAAAATCCCTGGTGCTTTCAAAAAAAAAATACAGCTAGTACAATTTAGTGTACAAACAGAGGCAACAATGTATTTTGGGTGTAGGCTTCTTAACACTCCTCACCTCCTCACATAGGCTCATAGAGGCTCCACATTATATAAGTTTCCCACTTTAATTAATCTACCAGGCTCTTGATTTTATTCTTAATTAAAAAGGGGCACCTCAGATAATTCCTTAATGTGTCATACAATATATTTGACTGTTTTTATAATTTTGATTTTTAAAAGCATTTTATTACAAAACTCCCAAAGGACAGAGACTAAGTATATTTTTTTCAACTCTGTGTTTGGCATGTAAAATAAGCTTTTTCTACTATATGAGCTTATGTAGGGATTGTCTTATGTTGAGTGAATTCTGAGAACCTGGTATATTTTAAAAGTATTTTTAAAACTAATTAATTCTTTCATTAGAAACTTTGGATTTACTCAAACTAGTTTAAATTATTCTATGTTTTTTTGCCAACTAACTGCATTCCCAAGTGTATGCCAATATAAGTTGAATAACCTTTTTCTTTATCATGTAAGAAAAACATGGATTACTTCATACCCTTGTTATTTCTGGCAACTTCAGGAGTTCATTTCAACCTTACTTATTTTTAAAAGGTGACTATTGCCAGTCTCTCCTCTGATTAATAACCTTATGTTAAATGAAGAAGGGTATTACATAATATATTAAATTTAATTTTAAACAATAATTTAACAGATACAGATAACCAAAGGCAACTTTCCTTTATTATTGATTTTCATTAAACTCTACACTTTTCTCTGCTCCCCTCCCTGTCTCTCCCCTCACCTTCAACCCTCTCCCAAGGTCCCCATGCTCCCAACTTACTCTGGAGATCTTGTCTTTTTCTACTACCCATGTAGATTACATCTATGTATGTCTCTCTTAGTGTCTTCATTGTTGCCTAGATTTACTGGGATTGTGATTTGTGGGCTGGTTTTCCTTGCTTGAAGTTTAAAAACCACTTATGAGTGAGTACATTTGATAAATGTCTTTCTGGTTCTTGGTTACTTTACTTAATATGATGCTTTCTAGATCCATCCATTTTCCTGCAAAATTCAAGATGTCGTTATTTTTTTCTGCTGTGTAGTACTCCATTATGTAAATGTACCACATTTTCCTTAACCATTTTTTTTTTTTTTTTATAGGTTGTTTCCAGGTTCTGGCTATGACAAACAATGCTGCTATGAACTTAGTTGAGCATATGTCCTTGTGGCATGGTTGAGCATCCTTTGGATATAAAACCAAAAGTGGTATTACTGGGTCTTGAGGAAGGTTGTTTCCTAATTTTCTGAGAAATAACCACACTGACATCCGAAGGGGCTGTACCAGCTTGCATTCTTACCAGCAATGCAGGAATGTTCCCTTTAACCCAAACGTCTCCAAAAAGTAACTTTCAAGTAATTTTGCCAACATTTTATTGTAACCACAATAAAACTTGTTTGAAAACCAGAAAAACTTAGCCTGAAAAGTGATGATACAATAGAGTTGAAATTCCTGGTCAACTGAGCATGTTTGAATCTCACAGTTTCTGAGATATGCCATAAAGCAAGTATGATGGGCTGTGTTAGGAAGAATAGTGGATTAAAGTTTTCAACTCCTGGCACCTATGTTTGCTCTTATATCTCTCTATCAAAGAAGTTATAGCCACACATTCTCTATTAGACATGGCTTGAGTATGAACATAAAACTTTTATGCAAATGACAGTAAACTAAGATTTCCAACTTGCTTCTGTGCTTTCCTTCCAAATTCAAGGTGAGTAGAAAAGCACACTTCCTTTATTTTTGAATTACTGAACAAATCAGAACATACTTATGCTCAAAGTTCATGCCTTAGTCATCAGCTCATTAATCTTCACTATAGTCTTTTCATTTAAATATCTCTTAGCTTTGAGAAGGAAGCTGTTTTCCTCGGGTCATAAAAATCTTAAAATTCAACATACCCAGTAATCTTGAGGATGGAAACTACTTGAAACAAAATATTTATTTTCAAAGAAAAGTAAAAATAAACTACTTCAAAATGATATCAAATTATGGTTAAAAGAAACTTTTTACAAATAATGATAATACAGCATTAGAATAATGTATGTAAACATAGAAGAATAAAAATAGGTTTGTGTTATGATCATAGTTAAGTAGAACTCTCTGGAGAAAAATGACCATAAAAAGTATACAAAAGTACAAGTTTTGGTTATTTAGTGAGGCAGAAGCATTTTCTCTCTGTTCTTCTGTTCACTTTTTTCCTCAAATTTTGAACAATAAGAAGTATTAATTTTTAAAAACACAGTATTAATTTTATTCACAAATACTCTTGAAATTCACTTTTTATTAATAGTTTTATCATATTTGGAGAATTTCATATATGAACACAGTGTCTACATCACTCAGCCTCCCTCTCCTCCCCAAGTACCCCACCCAAGTTCATGATTTCTTTCTTAATTATTATTGTTACATTATATATAGAGAGAATATATAACACACACACACACACACACACACACACACACACACACACATGTAAACCTAATCTACCGAGTCCTTTAGCTGTATTTATTGGTGTATGTGTTCTGAGTTAACCACTAGGGATTTGTTTTATCTTTTTACTTTCAAGTAAGTCTTAAAAACACTTTTCTGCACTTGCTTTTGTGAGCTATTCCCTTTCTTGTTTTATTCTTTGACAGTTGCATCTCAGGCTTCTTTATGCATCTGAACTTCTGTCATTAGATTTGGACTTTCTTGCTGCCTTGGAGCTATCAGTGTTGGCTCTTCTCCTCTGTATTTAATGATAGTTCTACCAGCTGTAGAAATAATACTCACTATCTCCTGGCCCTCAGCCTTCTCTGTTGCTGAGATTGGTGGGTTAGATTAGTATCAAGCAAAGAGATTAGGGATTTTCTTTTAGCTACCTCAAACCTGCTTTCACAAAGATAGTTTGCAACAATAACAATTTGTTTTGGATCTCCAGTGCCTATTGAATTCTTATATTTCTATATATGCATAGGGTACACACAGTGTTTTTTTTCACCTGCACTGTTTTTGAAAATCTAGTATATTGTTCTCCTCCTTTTCTCTACTTTCTAATTTACTCAGTCTTTCTCCTTCACTTGCATCTTTGTTTTCTTGCACATTGCCGTTAGGCTTACCGTGCTATCTTTCTGTTTTACAATACTTTAAAAGTCCTCCCAAATAGCTGAATATGGAAAAGCACAATTTTGGTTTCCAGCCACATAGCTTTGAATAAATGCCTAACCTTCTCAGACTTAATCCTTACTTATTTTCAAATAGAGCAGCCTGTTGCTACAGATGATGTCAATGTCATGTTGAACATACATGCATTCAAGTTTAGCAGTTCTTCCAACTCCTACACCTTTGGCATCTGATACATCCCTAGGCCCTCATCTCTCAACACTTCTGTACTCATGACGGTCAACCCCTATGTTCCAGATGCAGTAAAGACTGTACTATTGCCTGAAAAATGCTACAGCCCTGACACTCAGAGTTCCTGGAATATTATCAGTCCTCTCTAAACCCACCACAGTTTTCTTTATCCTCAAAACATCTTAATGGCAATATCAGCACTTTCAACATGCTCTCCCAACAGTTCTACTAATTTTATTCCACTGACGGGTCTATCAGGGTTTTTTTTTTTTTCTTCTTCTGTCCTTGGTCATGATCTGTGTATTGTCTCCAGAATTCTCCACTTAATTCCTGACATTTCTCTCCAGTCCACGCTGCTAGTGCCATTTTGTTGACATACTCATATGCCAGGGTCCTATCAAGTATCTGGGAGGCTGTAGACCATCTGCTTAAAACTGAATCAATGAATGAAAAAGAAAACAAATGATGTTTTTCAGAAAATGGAAATGCAATATTAGTTTAAAATAAATACATTGCAATGAAATATAAATAAAGATGAATTAAGTCCTTCTTGTATGAGTATGAGACATTTGCATTCGAGCTGATCTCACAATCAGTGTAAAGTCCACCATACAGTGCAGGTCCTGTTTTACTTGAAATGGCCTCCCTCTGTCACTTTAGAAGAAAAGATTATGTACTTCATGGTTAGGCAATACAAGAAAAGAAAATATAGCTAAACATTTAAAAAATAATATAAGATATATCCAATTTCAAAAAAAGTAATTTGATCAGAAAACAATAAACCTACATAAAGAAAACCCAAATAATTAGACAGCTCCTTGAATTGGATTCACATCTCACTCAAGCTATCTGAATTAGAGACAGCTGTACAATCCAAACATTGTGCAGCATACAGAATCATTTTGAGTGCTTGAGTGTCTGCACCCCAGGAAATTGATTTGACAACTATGTCCATTACTTCTGGCACCAAGCTTTCTGTGGGTGGCATTACAACTGCTCTCTTGGTCAGCTGTGATTGCTTCCCCATCCACGACTATTGTTGTAGATTTATTTACTGCACCAGTGGTCATAAATTATAGACTTTTTCCTATACCATCTGGAAACTCTGGTGTCATGATGTGGGTCACTTTTGATCACACGCTCTTATTCTCAGCTACTGCTAAGGCTGTTGTATCTTGAATTATGAAATAATTCCTCCATAAGCTGACTTACTTGTGAGCAACAATGTCACGTCACATGTGTTTATTTCATCCAATACACAGCTAACTAAAATTTGGGAAGTGTTTTTTCCTACCCCCTTTGAAGTTACTCTTATTTATGTGATGCTAAGTTTTTATACATCAAAATTCAGTTCCCAATTTTTGTTAGACCTTTGCATATTTCTATTATTGTCAGAAAGCCAGATTTCACAAAATAACCATCCTCTTTTACCTGGTGTTGAAACTGAAATTTCCCTAACATTATCGTCTAGTCTCCATTTCTACCTAGCATCTCCTACTCGGAACTATGAACCTAAAATGAGGATTCAAGAGATTCCCTTCTTCACACCGTCTTTAAACAAGACAGACAGCCTTTAACCTTTCTTCATTCTGATATTCAGTGCTCTAACACCTAGGGTTAATTACTATAATACTTTCTGAAACATTGGCTCCAATTTTCCCCGCACAGTTCTTTCTCTAGTTAAAGGACACTGATAACCTACCTGCATGGACAGCTTCAGCAGACTGCTCTCATTTTGTGCAGATGGCTTACTGGCAGCCCAGATAAAATCTGAAACTGTTACCAAGCAGTTAATATCCAGAGAAGCAATTTGAATATTGGAATTTTGTTGAATTTCCCCGGCCACAGCTGCTTGCATCTGACATCTGCTTCAGATTTGTGGAGCAGCCAGTGACTTTATTTTCCCCTGGTAATGTCAAGGTTGAATTTTGTATGGCTTTGCTCATAACTACTGACTGAATCCTTTAAATTATTCCTCTCTATGTAGATAGTACATCAGAATATTCATAGTTGAAGCCTGCCTACTCTCTATTTGCTTTTAAAACATCAAATATCTCTTACTTACAATGGGAATATCCTCATTTTCCTTACTACATTTCCCTAGACAAGAAATTTCATTATCATTAGTGGGGATCTCCATGAGATTGAATGAAAATTTTCCTTCAATAACCCCAATTCACTCAGAGGTCTTCAGTAGATAGAGGAATACCATATGATTGTTTTCTGACTCAAATGATTTGTTAGAAAGGCTGCTTGTCTATTGCAATGGTAGTCTCAGTAGCTCTCAATATTGTTATCCAAACTTCCCTTTCTTATTCTTGACCATAAGACAGAGCTGTTTGCTGTAACTCTGAGTCGCACCACACCACCTTCTCTTATGTCAGATACATATATGAAATGTCCCCATAAAACCTGAACAAGATTCCCTGAAGATATTTGAAAATGGGGCAATTTGTTTGTCCCTTCACCACTGACTTTCACAATGCAGATTCATGCAACCACCATTCCAATGGGTATAGGTCAGATCTGAAGTGGTTGGAAATTTCAGCCACTGCTCATTTTTAAATGATTTTTATATTATATCCAAAGCTGCAGTGACGGTTGTTAACATATTGTCAGATTTCTAGATCATCCAGCTAAGAAACCTTGCAAAGAAGCAAAGAATAATACTACAAAAGCAGTGTGATTTGCTACCTAAAAGGATCATGAAAAGCACACAATTTTTCCTTTGTATTAAAGGGGTGAATATCAGCCCAGCTGTGCTTCTGCTTTTAAAGAAAAAAAAATATCCTAAAGGATGCTGTTGGCAAGGTGTGATATTATTTTCAATGTGTCCCTATGTTCCCATCTTCTCTTTCCACCCTGCCTATTGCAGAACCTGTTTACACAGATGGGTGATGAACACTTGAAATGACTGGTGTTGTTTTGGTCAGAAAGAGAAGTTTCATTGATTGTTTTCTAGATGTATTTGCGGCTCCTTTCATTGGACTTTTTTAAGAAAAAAAAAATCAGAGTATCTACATCTAACAGTCCCATACTTATCAGGTCCTGATATTTTGCTGAGGTAAAAAAGAGAAAATACACTGTAGTGCTGGTGTTGAGAGATTCTCAGTAATAACATTGTTTATTGTATTTTCACTACAGGGAGCAGTGTGGGAAAACCAAAAAAAAAAAAAAAAAAGACTGATCATAGAGCAATTTAAATTTAAAATGAATGTTTGGGTTAGCTACTGCTGCAGCAGTATCTAATTTATGAACAATGAAGTGTAAGAAAAATAGTTTTCTCAGATGAAGAATGCTGAAAGAAAAACTTCCTTTTGTTTGTTTGTCTCTTACTGCTTTATGTCCACCCAAATGAAGGGCTGACAATGCGACAAAAACAGCCACAACAAAACATTGGCCGCTGGGGAACCTCAAATGAACAACAATGAAAAAATATTGAACCAGGGAGTCAGAGAGAAATCAAGAAAACTAACGTTCTAATTCTCTTGAACCTTTTATTGAGATTGCTATTGTATGGCCACGCATAACAGAGTGGCTGTTGGGCTCATTGCATCAGGACTATCTTGGTACCTTCAGAGGTCATACAAGTCATCTTTTATTCATGTTGTCACTGGCAATGGAAGTTATGCTAATAGATCTGCGTCAGGCACACCAAGACAGAAGGAGAGATGGGACATAAATCCCAGGCCACAAGCCCATCTACTATCCCAACTGGCAAGATGAAGCTGCACCAAACAAGGGGAGACAGCCACTTCTAAAGCTTTGTCCTCTGTCCCTCAGATGGCCAAATGGCAGTCAAATCTCAAAGGACCTATTCATTCACCTTCCCATTCATTCATTCACTCAGTCATTCATGTCCATTAACAAAACACAAATGTTAAAGGGGAGTTCTCATATCAACTTCTTTCATCCTAAGACATTTACACCATTACAGAATTTTACAAATCATATTTTTGGCAGATTTGTGTTCAGAGAAATGTGAAAAACATTAAGCATTTTATATAGTTATGTTTTTAGAACATTTAAACATTGGCTCATCATAAAACTTAACGTTATTTTTTTCTCACTTCAGCAATTTACCAATTGCTACCATCTCAGTTGAATAAAGCTTGAATTATTCTGTCTCTGGTCCTTCCTTTACCATATTATGTGGTGAGATATTCAAAATAAGAGACTTCAATGTATTTCATGAGAATATTGCTATTTTCTTTTAGAGTAATATACTATACTTGAAGGAACATGATGTCTATGATAAATAAATAATTTAAAAATATTTATTTTTAATGAATTGTGTACAAATCATTAAATAATTTACAGAATGAAGCAATTATCCTTCAAAATAGAGGAGTATCATGATTGACTAATATTTCAAATACATAGAAATCGTAATTTTGTGTCCCACTAAGCACAGACAGGATTATGTCATTGCATGTGTTTATTACAGCTGACTGTATTTGATGAAGTAAAGCACAGCTTTTCCAGTTGAAAGATTGTCAGACACGTACAAAACAGACAATTCTATTTTAAATTTTCAACCCAAAGACTTAAAAGTCTAGCTGCCTAAAAGATATCTTCCACAAAATTAGTAAACTTTAAGTTTCTGTAGACCACTGTATATGAATAGTATAGGCTGTGAATTCAGGTCACCATTGACATGTGTCCATATTCTTATCATTTGTAAGCAATCTCAAGAAAACTCAGTGGGTATGGAAGGCACATAGAAGCAACTCCTGAGGATGACAAGAACCATGCTTGTCAATAACAGTTTTAAAACCAATGTGCTTAATTAAAAATGTGAAGTCAATTAAAATCAAAATAACAGTGCAGCATGTACAAATGCTGGAACAATCATTAGGCCTTACTGAATAATGGAAGAGTATAGAATTTTTTAATGGAACAGCAGGGGTGATACATTACACAAAGCAACAATCTACAACAATATGACAATCGAATTACTTCAGCCCCATTAGGCAGGTGCAGAGGAATAATTAACATGAATTTTTTCCAATGAAAAGGAAAAATACTTCTTTTTTCTTTTCTAATAGCATTGAAGATTTCAACGTTAACCGGTCTTGTACTAAACAAGGTATAGGTTTCCAAACTTACATTTTTTTTAAAAAAGAAATACCTAATAAACAATAGAAATTTCTATTTATTACCTAAATAAACTGAATAACATTGGATCCCATATGGAAAAATGTTAACTTTTTAAATGCAATATGTCTGTGTGTGTTGCTTTTGATTTTTAGAGCTTACAAAACAAAATAACAAAAGATTTCCTATAGTTTCTGACCACATCATCTAATTCATCTATAGAGGCATTCCCAGAAGCCTTAGGCAACATTTGTTACCTTATTTCCGGCTGAAATTCAAAAACAAATTGTGACCCTCAGTTTAGAGGAAAAGTGCCTACTCATTCAAATGCCAAAGGAAATTCACACAACCTCATGTTTTCTTGGATGGCAAGGAGTTGAATACTGCTTCCGTCCTTTTCCTGTCAAAAATATATCCTGTTTTAAAATAGATGAGATGGAAATCTTACTCTTTTCTTCCTCCCAGTGGTATCTATTTAATTTATACAGAAATAAATGGCCATGCACATAAAAAATAAGTTTCTCATTTATTTCCTTACCATCAAGGAATTAAACCCAATGCCCTTCATCCTTACTGGTCCATTTAGGTTAGATAGATCCAAATCACAAACTTTTTCAGAGACATCATAAGATAGGGGTTTGGTTTTCAGAAAGATAATTGCTTGCCCTGCATTAGGTCTTTTATCTTTAGCTTCAACAAATATTACTAGTGAATTCTCATTAATCCCTCTGCTGTGTCTAACAAATGTTTTGCCTCCTGATTTTGAAAAACAAAAGGCTGTTAGAAACTCAAGGATGTAATAGGTAAAATGTTCTTCTGAAGGTCATCTGTAGTAAGGGGCAACACACAGAGAAATACATAAAGTAATTTGATAATACCACGAATCATGATACATGTTTTAGATACACATATCAAAGTCTGGAGAAATGATTAGATGATCATCCCAAGGGACTAATAGAGAAGGATCATGAAAAAGAAATGCCCATAATTACACATTATGGAAAGCATATATTTATTACTTTAAAAAAGGTGGAAACGTCCTCTTTGTCAAAGTGAACCTTCTCTTTGTTACTCAGAATTAACTTCAAATTATAGTGTAAGATGTATTCCAAATTTTTAGCAAAGCATATTCCTTCTTTAATTAAAATTATTGAAAAATTCTCCATAGTTGTATTCATAAAATTTCTTGCAACCTATGTTCTGTGGCATAACACAGGCTAGGAAATGGGCTCTCTTTTTTTTTCTGAAAGGACTTAGTGGGCATGAAGAACCCTAGAGTGTTATATATCCGGGACGCAGTGGCCATTGCAGGGGCTGTGGGCTGGGGCACCATGCTCTCTGGGTGCATTCAAGAAGCAAGCACAGGAGCTCTCAATCTTTAGTGCTCTCCCAGGGTGTCCCAGCTATGGGAAATGATTCATCTGGAATTTGACAGAGGAAGAACTGTCTAATTTTTCTGAGATTCTCTAGGATATTTGCTTCCCATGGACTTGTGAAGAACTGGTTGAAGAAGACAGAAATCGCTCATGATAGCCAAAATATGGACTCACAGTGAGCTTTCCAAACAGTGGGTTCATGTAACGTAAAGGTGCCTTTGATTTATAATTATCATTTGTTTATTTGTGTATAAATTTTAATTTTTATACATAACATATATTGGATATTTACCATATATGTAATATGATAATGAAATATTCTGGGTAGCAGGATTATGGTAAGAATTTATTTTAATTTAATTTTTTTTGAGAATTTCTCATGAATACATGCCAAACTCACCCCTCCTT
>NC_022031.1:19894966-19897404 GCF_000317375.1 Microtus ochrogaster | reverse complement strand
TAAATTTTTATATATTTTCCACATATACTATATATATTTTGTTTTAAGATTAATTTGAAAATAAACAGAATTCTTATCAGAATATAACCTATAGAAGTGTTTCTTATAAAATATAGTTAATAATTATTTTTAGAGTATAAAAACAAATATTGTCCCATTTTTAGTGGGACCTATATAACAATGCAATTTCTTATCTTAGCACAACATTAGTTGTATATCTTATTAGTATATATACTTTTTTCTTGGACAATTTACATAATAAGTCACAAGCAATATAGATAAATATGTTACTCTGGGATTTGATATTAAAATAGAAACAAAGTTCCATATTCAGGAAGACTATTATTAAGTATTTAGCAAAAATATTGAGATTTATTAGTTTAAAACTTTCTGCTTCATTTTAAAGATATGTTCCCCAACAGGGGACCTCTAGAAATGCATGAAATGATACAATTATGATACAATTAATGTCTTTTACATTAATAAATTATTAGTACCTAGTTAGATTTGTCTATAGGCACTAAAAATGTTCTATTCAGGCTTGGATAGGGTATTGAATTCATGATACTACCAAATTGAGAAATGAAACCTGTATTTATGTGAGCAACATAGTATTTTTTAAATTGCATGTAAAAAATTAAGAATGAATAAAGGAAAACCTACTAACATGCATGATATCAAACACTTATTAATTTTGTTTTTAGTAGAAACTTTTAAATTTAATCTTCTAGTGATTTCCAGATACACAATACGCTGGCACTGGCTATAGGTATAATGTTTTGCCTGGTTCTATTCCCTAATTCAAATTTCACATACATACCTGACCAATATTCCCAACCTCTATTTAAATCACCAATACATATATTTCAACTTTCTTCTTCTATGAATTTGATTAACATGGATTCTGCCTGCAAGTTAGATTATATAATACTGTTTAACTGTGACATTCACGATATTACGTTTCAGACTCTTATTAAATCTTAATTCTTCTGTTGCTTCATAAATTATTTCTCTACATAACTTTTATATTAACAGAGAAATCACATATATGTATTATTTTTCATAGCCTACCATGCACAGGGAAAACTGTATAAATTGGAAACAAGAGATGGTTCATTGATTATGGTTTCTTAAATACTTCCTATCTTAACCAACATATTCCTCTATAACTTTTATTCAAATTATCATGAGAGAAAATTAATATGGTGATAAGAGTCATAGAGATCATATACCTAAAATTTCATTTGTCATATTTTTTTTTTAATTTTTCCTTCCACTTTTGTAGGGTGTAGGAAGAAAAGCATTCTTTGTAGTGACAAGCTGACCAATGTACCCTTGGGAAAAAGACTCATTTTCTTCAAGACTGAAAAAGGCAGATTTTGACACTTTAACTATAGGTGTAAAATTTATAATTAACCTCTAGAAATGAGCTTAAATCTCTGATCAGTGATAGTGAAATATATCACACAACACTGACTATGGCATAGCAGTATATAGCAACACATTTGTCCCCTTTTTAATTTGATATTTAAATCAAAGGGGATTTCAGCACTATGCAAGGGCTAATTACTTGGGGCTGCAAAACTGCAAGAATCAATAATGACAGTGAGTAGTTTTCACTTTCAGCTCACATCTGCAAATAAATCCTTTTTACTAACTCAGCCATAAAAATCCCTTTGTGCAAAATTTCAAATAAGTGTTTAAAAGTTTTAGTTGAGAAGCAAAAATATCATAAATGAACCAAAGATTGTAGAGTGTTATGGAAAGATTGTTTTTACTCATAATATATTTATTTAACCTCAGGTTGATATTTGTAATTGTTATCTGTCATAAAGAAAATATTGATAATACTGATCCTACAGGTTAGGTATATTTCATTTGAAAATCCATTAGTGATGATATGGTTAGGTAGGATTTTTTTTTAACTATCTATTTGTCTGTACTTTTTCTATTTAGCCTATAGATTCCAAACAAAACAAGTTTAGCAATTTGTACAAAAACAGTGTGTTAAAATCAAATGGAAATTTAAAGGTATCTCATTTTCCATGTTTGTATCTAGATAATTTTTATTTCCAACTAATTTGACAGTACTAGTTGCCTTTTTTGTATAACTTGGTCTACATTCTTTGAGTCCTTTTGTTCAGATTATTGGTTCTCATTATATATGAAGACGTGTTCCAAATAAATACAAACATAAGCTTTCAATCCTGTGTAACAATGAAAGTATGAACAAAGCACAATCATGACAGATCACCATTTACCAACGAGCTAAAAAATTGAGTAGGAAACAGTATCAATTGCTTCTATTGATATTAGAAAACAACTCCACAATTCATATAATAAAAATGTGAACTATATTTCCAAAAGCTCAGATAAGGTATATTAAAATATAGCTAAATAAGGAGAACCCAAAGAAAAACATATAGGCATCCTCCTGA
>NC_022031.1:19886323-19894465 GCF_000317375.1 Microtus ochrogaster | reverse complement strand
AAAAAATAAAAAAGCCAAAAAATTAAAATAAATTTAAATAGAGGAATATCTAAAATAGTTTTAAAATAATACTTCACAGGCAGAAAAACCTGAATTTCAAGCAAACTTCCAAGAAAGTGCTGAGAATACATGTTGGATCAACTTAGAAAGTAACTTGGATTATTCTAGTAAAACCATACGTGCATATAAAATCCCATTTTAGGCATGTACTAGAAAAATATCAACAAGCTCACAGACATCCATAAAATTTTATTGCAGTATTGTTTATAATAGGAAAAGCTTAGAGACATTTCTATGAGAAAATGGATAAGCTGTGAAATTGAACTCTTAAGGGAATACTCATCCATATGAAGAATTAAAGAATTGCATGAAAACAGAACACTGAGTTGTAGAAAGTACACACTTTTAGCATCCCTATAATTTTCATATAAATTTTAAACACGTTTGTTATGCTAATATATTGTGAAAAGATATCCTTACATAGTACAAACGTTGGAAAACACATGGAAACTACAAAATATATTCAAAATAGCAATTATCTCTGTAAATGAAATTGAAAAAGATGGTACAAATATCATTTATATTTTCAATATGTCCTTAACTAAGCTCTTGTGGGATGGCCATGAATTTCATTGTTAGATTATACTATGTTTTATTGACTGAAGGATATTGTAACAACACAAATGGGATTTGTATTTCTGGAAATATGCCAAATTAAATGTTTAGACTAATGATACCTTCAGGTGCAACGTCATAAAATTACTAGAAAAAAAAGAGTGTATTGAAAATTAAATGAACAGCTGAGCTGGCATAGAGGCGATTTCATTGGAGGTCAGGAATGGAATAAAATCAAAATCCCCATCTAATGCATAGAGTAGTGGATTCGCTGTTTGATCAGGTGAAATTTGTCCATTCCATAGATAACCCAAGTCCTATGTTTAAGAAGCCACTAAAGGGAGATAGCACACAGGCCCCAATACCTGAGTATGGTGACAGTGCAGTGTTCATCACAGTCCACCATGGAAATTTCTCCAAAATTCAATGCAGAGCACAATGTAGAGAGTTCTTCTTATCTGAGTATCACTTCTTTTAGCACTGAAAAAGCAAGCAGAAAAAAATTGGTGACACATTTGCTCCTGTGGAGGTTTCTAGCAGGATTAAGAAACATATCCTACTAACTACTTCTTGCTTGCTGCTGTAATTAAAAAATCAGTAGATGTACAAGATGTTTCTCTTCAGAAGAATACATTTTAAATAAAATCCAAAATAAATCCTGCAAAGAAAATTTCAACTAAGATGCGTTCTTAATTAAAAACAAAACAAAACAAACAAACCAAAAAACATTAATGAGATGGAGAAATAAAATTTCAATGAACAATGTAACTTTCTCTTCACTGACAGGTTAAAGTGAGGGCTCCTCTGAACTTCCCGATACTATCTAGTGGGGTCATGACTATCCTCCATACTTACTCCCCAAAATAACATACCTGGTTGTTTTGTTTTGTTTTGTTTTTATGGAGTGGAGGGTTGCTGAGACAGGATTTCTCTGTGTGGCCCTGGTTGTCTTAGAACTCACTGTGTAGAACAGGCTGCCCTTGAACTGAGATTCACCTGCCTGTGTGTGCCTTCTGAGTGTTGGAAAGAAAGATGTGTACCACCACTGCACACAATTCATACCTAATTTCTTTAGGAGATGTCACCAGAAGTGAAAGAGAGTCCTTTAACTGTATGTAGGGCCTCACCACTGGAACATTAAAGAGATAGAACTGATCTACTTCCACAGTCCAGCCTGCATCATTAGTCTAACTCTGAGATGACCTAGTTTTCCTGCTTCTTGTGTCTAGTTGACAGCCCCAGGATGGTTTGCAATTGAGCACTGCCTCCATCCTTTTCTGCTTCAGTTCTGTCCTCTTAAGAATGCACTAGCCATCATTAGTAAGTTTGGTTCAGTTACAGATATTTTTCTCCAACATACTGCTTCACTATCAACAGTGAGGATATTTCTTCCAAACAGTAATCTCATGTAGCTGCTCATGATTTTTGTTTTTGATTTAAATTTTAATTTTTTGAGAATTTTTTGTGTGTTAGTGTGTACTACGTAAAACAATTTCCATCTTTCTTTTTGTCTCCTTATGTGCTCCTCTCAAATTCATGACCTCTTCTTTTTAATTATTAGTTATATATAAACACATATGCAGATATTTATATACATAGGCACATATTTATGCATATATACACATAAACACATACATGTATGCATACATATACATCTGCTGAATCAATTTGTTTTTGCTTATATATACATATGGTTAGGGATGACCGTTCAGTATTATTAACCTATCAAATGGCTTTTTTCTAAAGAAGACTGATTGCCCCTTTTATAAGCAGCCATTAATCTTTCTATAGTTCTTTGTCTAGAAGTAAGGCTTTCTAAGATTTTCACTATTCATACTGTCATGTCAGCTTGTGGCAGTGTCACTGTAAATGTCTTGCTTAGGTGACCAGAGTATTGAAGTTTTATGATTGTACCTTCCCTGAAGATACCATCTTGCAAAAGATGTTCTAATACTCTAGCTATTACACTCTTTCTATCTGTTATTCCATCATGTTCCTTAAGCTTAGGTATAGGGATTGTGTTATAGACTGTACTGAAAACTACCTTGTTAGTAGTTATTCTTTGAATTTTGATGGGATACAGATTTATGTGATGTAATAGTCTCTATTTGTTATAAAAAATTCTTTGATGAATAGCAATGTTATAATTATCTCGGTCTATAAGTATTTAGAATGCAATTTGAAATTATACTGGTTTAGGCAAGTGGCAGTTGTTAGGTTCTGCTCTAAGGCCCATGTCTCAGGAACCATGGGAAGTTGACTGGATTTATAGTATCAGGCATGAATTCCATTCTACTGTGTGGAGCTTTGGTCTAATTAGACAATTGTTGGTTATAGTCAAGATATGAGTGCCTGTTGCTACACCTTGGTGATGACTTGTCATGTAGGTTATTTTGTGGTTACTGTGCTTTACAGCTGGGTAGGGCTATTGACTGTTTTTCTCTCTCTTGGCAGCTTGTAAAGAACTTTCAGACATTATAAGAGCTAATCCTCAGGGAGGAGTTCTAGGTGAGGTCTAGCTCTATTCTTCCAAGTTCTGTGTCTGAAGTATATGTTGTCTTTAGCAGTAGGACCTCAAATAAAAAAGAATGGGCAGCATTTGTCATAAAATGTCTGAATTACCTCACTCAGTATAATACATATGAATGGAATTCTATTTCACCTTAAGGAAAACAGAAATAATAATCTTTACAGGGAAAATAATGGGACCTTTTATTTTCTGTTTTTCTTTACAATAGCCTTCCTGTCTTACAGATGAGGATGTTTGTTCTTATCTTAGTTAGGGGTTTTATTGCTATGAAGAGACACCATGTCCATAGAAAATCTTCACTCTGATAAAGGGAAAACATTTAACTGGAGTGTTTCATTGACAGTCTCAGACATTCAGTCAATTATCATCATGGAGTAATAACTGAGGGTCCTATATCTTGCAAACAGGAAGTTCACTGAGATGCTGGGCCATATCATGAGCATAGGAAACCTCAATTCTGCCCTTGCAGTGACACACTTCCTCTAAAAAGGCCATATTCACTCCAACAAAGTGACACCTTCTAATAGTGCTGTTCCCTTTGGGGCCATTTTCTTTCAAACCACCACACTCCTCAATTTTGCTTTTCATTCATGATTTCCTGTTTATTTTAAGTCTTACTGACTTTGAACTCACTAACTTTAAACTGTATAAAATTTTAGATTTGGTACAATTAGAATGGAGCCCCTGAGATCCACAGTTTCATACTTCTGCAGAGCTTTGCCCATTGAAATTATTCCCTTTGCCTTGGGTGAACCTGTCCTGTCAATCTTAAGATAGCCTTTTGTGAAAGAAAACACAAATGTCTTCCTTTTTTACTCACTCAAGGTGATCCAGCAATTTTTCTCCTCTGTCATCTATTTCTCCATCTTCCTTTTCTTCTTTCTGTCTTTATCACAAAAAAATACAGCACAACTTTTAACTACATACTAAATATTTATCCATATACTCATAGATAACTGTAACACCCCTCAAACTAGGAAACTTCTCTTTGCGACAGATGAAAATCAATATAGAAAAGGTAACTGATTAAATTGGAGATAATGTGATGACTGTATGATGCCCAGCTCCAACTGATGTATGTACAACACAGCTCTTGCACTTAAGGTCCAACGAACATCATGGAAGAAAAGGCGGAAGTACTATAAGATCCAGAGAATCAGGACATTACCTGCATCTCCTAAAATGTCAGGGAAACTTCACCTATAATATATCAACAGTATGGCTTTCTAAATAAAACCTGAGGCAATAAACCACCAAAATACATACTAACATGGAAGTGGGGCCCCACCCAAATTAAAAAAACCATAGACTAATAAGGGATGTAATGGGAAAAATAGTCTTCCTTTGGAAAGAACCCTTCAATTAGTTAATCAATACCAGGGATCAGCACTGAAATCATATACGTATGATTCAGATTATTATAATTTTAAAATTACTCTCATATATTTAAGTTTAAAAGTAAAACAAAAATAACTGTTGTTTACTTTTTTGCCTGACATTGCCCATATTGAGAAAAACTGTTTAAGAACTCTAAGAATATCTAAGAATCTTTCTTTTCATTTCTCTGTCTATCTGTCTGTGTCTCTCTCTCCTTCCCTGTCTATTGTTCATTGACCACTACTGTTGCAGTAGGCTTGTTCCCTCAGCTACTCCATGCCTAATACTTTTTGCAGGATTCCTTATGTTTCTAATTCTCTTCCTACTTGCTTCCCACACATGGTCATACTGGAGTCCTGTTTCTGAAATACTTAACAAGACCCTTTACTGACTCTATCCCTCATCCTGTCATCTTGTCCTCTCTTCTCTTATTTCACTAATGAGGCTCTCATCTCCCTCCATAAGATAGGTCACATAAATTTGTCAAAAATTACAATCCCATTCAAGCCTCAGAACTTTAGATGGTTTCTCCTTCCTGGTTTTCTTTATTAGAATATTAATTCCATAAAGACATAGAATTTTCTTTTCTTTTTTTTGAGGAAAATACTTTTCATGTCTTTAGTACCTTAAGCATGCCTATTTTTTTATTGAGATTCATTTGTAGTTTTGAAGTTATTAGACCAGGACCTGATATAAAAAAGCAATCAATGTGTGATAATCAATTGAATGAACAGTAATTATTATGAAACAGATACATAACATTTAGATAAAAGTTTCAATAGATATAAGTAACTAGATTGTGTCAAAATAGCTAAGAGACAAAAAATTTATGAAGCAGATTGAAAATAAAATATACAAATCTTCTAGAATAAAATACAATATTTAAAATAGAAAGTTATTAGATGTGTTAAAAAAAAAGAAGTTAGACAGAGACAAAAGAAGAAAAGTTAAGGAATTAAGAAAAGAACAGTCCAAAAGTGACTAAGAAATAAGAACTATGTGAATAAGTGCAGAAGACGAAGAAGAAAAAATGAAATAGACTTCATTGAAATTCCAAAATATGCAACATGGAACGACAGTGAGCATTCTTGATGTGTAGTCTCAGAACTGATGCAAACATGAATCCTAACTTTTAAAGGCTAAAAATTCTAATAAAATAATGGGATAAGACTCAAATGCTGCTACATCAGAGTGGCACTGAACAATGTAGCAAAGTCTGATGGGCTTTTCCCTGTCCACATCAGCAGTTCATTGTTGTCTTTGTTCCACTCATGTTTAGGCAATCCTGGTGGTGATACTTTATGGATGCAGCTTCTAACGTTACTAGGAGACACAGTAATATAGCAAATTCTTGATCAATAGGATTACAGTTTATTATTAGGGTTTTAAACATAGATGAAATACATGGACTTCTTTGATGTACAGATAAGTAGACCAAATTATATCAGTTAACACAGGAAGTCAGAAGACAGGACTTTGACTTCATAAGCATAAGTGCAATAGTAAATAGAATTATATACTTGGTAAATCTGTCATTTTAGAATGAAGTAGGTTGGGTTGGTGGCACATGCCTTTGATCCCTGCATGAGAGGAAGAGACAGGAAGATCTCTTTGGGTTTGAGGCAAAGTGTAAAAAGAGAGTTCCAAGAGAGCCAGGGCTATAATGCAACGAAACCCTGTTAATAGTACTACTACTGCTACTAAGTCTGCTGCTGCTGCTGCTGCTGCTGCTACTATTACTACTACTAATAATAATAATAGTAATAGTAATAATAATAATAATAATAATAATAATAATAATAATAATGGTACAAGGGTCAGAGAAATGGTTCAGCTGCTAAAGACTAGGCTCACAACCAAAAATTAGAATAATGGTACAACAAGGGAGCTTTTAAGCCTATATAACCAAAATAATTGGTACTATATTACTATTCTTTAGAATGAAGTACCATGGCCCACATGACTTAAAGCAACAACAAAGGGTCATTTCATGGGCTTGAAGGACAAAAATTCAAAATCAATATAATAGCAAGATGATCTCCCCTTTTTCTTTGGAGTTAGTAATCATTCCTTGTTGCATCCCAGTTCCTAAGGGTTTGCTATAGCTGTCTGCATTTTAAGACTTGTGTTATGTAACTCAAACTCCAAGATCACACAGCGTTTTCTCTTAAAATTCTGAGACCCAAACTCTTTAAAAATACCCAGAATATTCCACTAAAAGTTTATTCAACAACACTAAGGGTGTGCAAGGATTAATTATATCTGCAAAGAATATCTCTTTAAATAAGGTCAAGTATTAAGTATTAAGGATATTCAATGTATTAGAGGGAGAAAAATATCAACTTATAAAAACTTCCAGATTTCTTCTAAATGTTGTTATTTATAAATAAGGAAAAAATAGAATAGCTAAGATACAGGATAAAATTACATCTAAATAAAAATAAATAAATACAAAGGAAGTTTCACTTTCTTGACACTAATGGCATATAAGTCAGTAGATCGATTGGAATTGAAGCATCCTAACATTTTAGAATTATTTGGGAAGAAAGAAAATACATTGATAACCACAAATCTTGTTAATACAAATCTTGCTAATTTTGAGCATTGTTTTACATAATACAAAATGTAGATTCCATAGTAGTTGATACAAAAGAAGAAAATTGCAGATGATATATAAACAAAGAAATTTAATGTAAAAGGAGAAAAATAAGAAAATAGTTATAAAGATAATGAAGAAAATAAATACATTAAATTAGAAAATAAAATCATCAAGATTTATGAACAGTCATTACTTCATGTAAATAAATTCTCTACTTGAGCCACAGATCAGTGACAAAAAAATGAAAAGGATAATACAAACCTTACTTTGTGCAGAAGAGAGTCCCAATAAATATTAACAGTAGATAAATAGCAAAAGTAATTATGCCTCTTTCCAAAGAAGGGAAGCAAGCCAAAGCCCTATCCAACTGTGATGCCTGTGAACACAACAATGACCAAAACACTCATAAAGCAGCACTCAAACTGTACTTGTAATTACCAGCTATCTACTTGGACTTAAGACACACTCAATAGACAAAAAATTATGGCTGGTACTACAGACCTAACAAATTGCTTGGTGTTAATGAGGTCATGGATCTTAGAGAAGAACCTACTACTTTCATTTTACGAAAATAGCATAATTTTTAACTGAATTATAAGTAACTATCCTTATACCTAAAAACAAATATAACTCTTAACCCTCACCCAAGAATCTTCTCTTGACAAGAGACAACTGATCAAAATACAGAGAACAACTGATTGTGTGGTACCCAGCCTCAACAGATATATATACAATGTAACTCCTGAACCCTAGTCTCAGGAAACATAAAGGAAGAGGAGATAGGAAGATTGTTTAGAGACATAAGACTAGAAACACACACCACACATAAACAAAGAACTACAGAAAACTAAGGAATGAAAACAGCAGAAGAAATTGTATTTCCTTGGGTTGAGTTCCCTAATTATTTATCTAAAGCCAACTGTTCAGTTCTAAATCATGTGCACAAAAAAGCACTAAATGTACTATCAGGTTATAGTTTTATATTTGTGTGTGTGTGTGTGTGTGTGTGTGTGTGTGTGTG
>NC_022031.1:19864369-19886223 GCF_000317375.1 Microtus ochrogaster | reverse complement strand
TTGTGTGTGTGTGTGTGTGTGTGTGTGTGTGTGTGTGTGTGTGTTTGTGTGAGTGATATTATCAGTTAAAGAAAAAAAGGCCATGAATTAGAGAAGGAACAATGAGGCATTAAGGAGCTGGAGGGAAAAAGTAAAGAAATAATATAATTATATTTTATATTTATATTTATTATAATTATATTTTAACTATAAAACTTTTGGTAATAAAGAAAATAAGGGATGCATATATACCTTAAATATTTAGTATATAAAATTTTAAACTGTGTACCAATAGAAAAAAACTCAATAAACATAAAAATACTAAATAATAATTAAATTATTACCATCTGAAGTATAATCGGACATAACTTAGAGGTAAAGTTACATTTTTAAACTTCAGTCTTAGAAATGAAGGATACTTAGAAACTTAGGTGACAATATAATGTATCTGAAAAAGAGGAGAAAAAATAGCAGAACAAACATAAGAAAATTGAAAGGAAAGAAACATTGATGAGATTCAGTATGAGCTAATAAGATGGAAAATAAAGACATGATCTCAAGAATTAGTAAGGCCCAAAGTCTGCTGTCTAATGAAAAACTTCCATAAAGCTTGATTCATAAAAATAAACACACAAGGCAATAATAAACAACAAAGCAGAAAGGGACTAGGGTAACAGATGGGGGATGAGATTAAAAAGAATAAGAGACTGTTACAGACAACATATGTCAATTGATTTAGAAATGTAGATGAAATAGCCACTTTCCTAGAAAGATGAAAAGTTAAACATCCTCAAATACAAATGAAAATATAAATGATGCATAAAAATCACTTAAATTGTTTTCACAAAGAAAATATTAGTTTCAGGTGTGTTTATATATCACAAATGTTTAATAATAGATGAGCATGTAAAATACTGTAATACTTTCAGAAAGAAAGCAACAAAATATTAATCTTTCCATTTAAATGTTCAAGCGAATAAAGGCTCCTCATGAAAGCCAACAAAACATCAACAACATAAGGAAGGAATGCCAGCAGCAGTGGAAAAAAAAACATAGCCATGGTTTAATATCATATTAAAGTAAAAGTAATCACTAAAAAATATTCCATGACAGGCCAAGATGGGTTTACTCAGAAAAGGGATGATTAGATGAACATCAGAAAACTTCAATTATAGATTTATTTATTAATAAAATTAATTTTTACAAGTTTCAGGAAAAAACTGTATATCTCTGAAAAAAAACTATGTGGAATGTTTTTGATAAGTTTTTTACAGTTCATAAAAACTCTTCCCCTAATTATAGCAATATGTAACTATAAAACACAAATGGATAAAAATCAACCATATATTTTGCATCAGACTCAACTGTCGTTAGTACAAAGCTTCATTTGAAAATGGGCCTAAGTAGCAAACCCCACGCTGGCACTGGAATTCAACATTATTCCTATAGGATTTGTTTGTATGTCTTTTTAAAATATGCATTCATGTTCTATGAATATGTGTATGCATTGCATTTCTTCTTGGTGCCAGTGGAGGCCATAAGTGGGTATCAAATGAAACTACTGGAACTAGAGTTTTGGGTGGTTGTAAGAAACCATGTGGGTGCTAGGAAACAAACTTAGGTCTACTGTGAGAGTAGCAAGTGCTCAGCAGCACTTCATTACCTCTCCAGCCTCTGTAGTTCTAACAGCAATAAATAAAAACAAAAAACACATGCAAGACTCAAGTTTTGGAAACTTTTAAGAAATTCATAGGATTTCTCAATGGTCTGGATATAAGGTTAATGATATCCAGATTCTTATAAGCAAACAACAGATGTTAAAATGAGTTTTATAATTTATATATTATCATAAAATTTAAATGGAACAATCAATAAATTCAAAAGATTAAGTATAAATCTTTATTTAGGAATTGCATTATACTTTAAAGCATGTTATCTAAACAAATGATAAAACACAATATTCAATTAGAAATAGTAAATAAAATGAATTCAATACTCCTTATGTTAAAGACAATAAAATTTTGAAGAAATAAGGAAAGGCTTTATATCATAGAATATATTAACCTGACTATAAATTCTTTGTGAAAGAACAATCAATACAATACCTTCAAAGTAAAAAAAAAGTCATGCCAATGGTGAAACAGCAACATTACACTTATGTCTAAGAGTTCATACTTATTAATTTACTTTACAATTATTATACATTATTTAGGATACCAGATTCAATGGAAATGGTAGGTAACTGAGAGTTACACTGCTGAGAATAAAAACAAGGAAAAAGTCTGTGCACATTCAGTGCAGATGCATTTTTCAGGGAGCTGGCCTGGCCTCTGATGGAGTGGAAAGCATCCATCAGTAGTGTGGGCCTGGATATGGTGATGGGGAGAGGGGGCAGTTGGAGTTAGGCTGAGCGAGCAAGTGCTGGCAGGGTTGGGGGCAGCATTACCTGGAGTACAGGATGCTGGCCTGGCCAATGAGGGTTGGGGCAATGAAGTGTGGGGCCCAGATGTGGTGTCAAGGAAAGCAGCCAGATGAAGTTTTCAAATGTTTTCTATTTATACTATGTTTGAACTTAGTGCAGATTCTATGAATGTAGAGGGCTGCTAGCATGTATGTCTAAAACATGTTTTATAGTTCATTCCTGAATAAGAATGGAGAAAAATTTTCCCAAAATCAAGAATTACCTTCAGTTATAGTAGTTTTAACTTTCTGATGCAGACCCAGGACCAGATAGGTTGGTCACCATATTAGACGTGCTACCCAATATATTGACAGTTACATTGACACATGAAAAAATTCTGTGCTGCACAGCAATGGATAAAATGACAGACTGGCTATACAGCACATTTTTATTTAGAAAATTGATTAACTACAAGAATATTTTTAGATTTTTTTTTAATTTATTTATTTATTAAAGATTTCTGCCTCCTCCCCGCCACCGCCTCCCATTTCTCTCCCCTGATCAAGTCCCCCTCTCTCATCAGCTCGAAGAGCAATCAGGGTTCCCTGACCTGTGGGAAGTCTAAGGACCACCCACCTCCATCCAGGTCTAGTAAGGTGAGCATCCAAACTGCCTAGGCTCCCACAAAGCCAGTACATGCAGAGGATCAAAAACCCATTGCCATTGTTCTTGAGTTCTCAGTAGTCCTCATTGTCCACTATGTTCAGCAAGTCCAGTTTTATCCCATTTTAAACATGTATACAATGGACTATAGTTGTATTCATCCATATTCCCTCCATATAACTCTTCTGTCACTTTCAACTTCAAGTACTTTTCTTTTATAACTCACTAATTACAAATAGTGTTGCCTATATGTCTATTCTTGTGCGGCCATCTACTGAGGCATGACAAGATTATCAGTTAACATCCTCAATAAATAATTATTTTCCCCAGCAACTATCCACTCCCAATAATAGCACCACAGTAAGGGGTGTGACCTAGAGATGATCTTCCTCTTCTATAACAGAATTTCTTTTCAGGATTATATATACATATTAAATATTTTATTTTTTAATTTAACATAGATGTTTTCTGATGTTTTCAATATATTCTGACCTGTTTCTTCTCACCTAACTTTTCCCAGATCCTCCCCACTTCCCCACTCATGCAAATATACATTATTTCTTGCTCTTTCTCATTAGAAAACAAACAAGAATCTAACAAAAAAGAATAAAATGAGATAAAATAAAAGTTAAAAAACCTCAATAAGACAAAACAAAGAGTCAAAGGGGAGAAAAATCAGGAAAATATATAGATTTTATAGATATATAGATGTAGCACTGGCACACACACAAATCTCCTAAAAACAAAATATTGGGAACCATAACATATAAGCAAAAGACTTACAAGGTAAGAAACAAGCAGGAAAACGCATGTGCAGACAAAGCATTATGAGAAAATAAACAGACAAACAACCCCAAAAATAGCATTAATTTCATTTTATGTTATTCATCTTTTGCTGGGCGTGGAGGCTGGCCTCAAGAGAGGTATATATACCCAGTGAGGCTTAATTACAGAAAACTGATACTTTATTTGCCAGCAGTTATAAACTGGAGACGGTGTCTGGGATGTAGGCTTGTATCTACTTCTATTCTCTTGCTTGGAAGCCCATCATCCCAGACATGTGCAGGTCCAATGCATGCTGCACAGGTCTTTGTGAGTTCATATATGCACTGGTCCTCCTGAGTTAAAAAGGACCTTATTTTCTATGTGTCATCATTCCCTTTCTCTCTTTCAATCTTTCCATCTCCCCTTCCACAGAGTTTCCTGATACTGAGTGGAGAGAGAATTGGTGGAGACATACCATTTAGGGCCAGGTGTTCCAGGTTCTCTCTCTCTCTCTCTCTCTCTCTCTCTCTCTCTCTCTCTCTCTCTCTCTCTCTCTCCAAACTTTCCATCTGTGGGTTTCTATATTTATTTTGATCTACTGCACAAGGAAACTTTACTGATAACGGTCAAACAAGAAACTGATCTATGAGTATAGCAGAACTCCATCAGGAGTAATTTTGTTGCTACATTTATTTAGTATATTAGTATTTGGTCTCTGGTCTACCTATTCTAAGGTGCTTGGCTACGTGATCAGTGCCAGGGATGAGTTCCATCTCATAGAATGGTCCTTAAACCCAATCAGACTTAAATATTTTTAATTGCTCCAACAAGTTTTGGGTAACTATTGCACTAATACACTTTTGGTCACCATTGTATGTGGGCTGGTATTTATCTTTCTGATGTGCTAGCATGATGTACTTTTCAGTGTTCAGTAGTTTGCGGAGTAAGGAAAATGCTCCTCCATTGCTGGTGGGGTACAAAATTGTACATCCCTCAGGATGATCTTTTTCTAGCTCATCCATTTACCTGAAGATTTTATGATTTTGTTTTAACAGCTGAATAATTTTCATTGGGCAAATATACCACATTTTCACTATTTTTCTTCTGTTGATGGACATCCAGGCAGTTTTTAATTTCTGCCTATTTATGTTTAAATTTATGCTTAAATAATTTCTTTGATTTTGATTTAATACTGGTAGGCCATATATTTCAAGAAATTGATCTACTTTAAATTTTTTAGACTCTGTCCTTATGATTTGCTGGATTTCCTTGGTATCTGTTGTGATTTTTCTGTTTTCATTCCCAATTTTACTAAGTTGGTTCTTTTTTTCCATCTTTTAGTTAATTCCACCAAGTGCTTATGGGTCTATATTATTTTATCAAAAATCAAGTCTTTGTTTCATTGGTTATTTTTTTTTTCGGTTTGTATGCTTCTATTTTGTTGATTTCACTCCTGGGTTTCATTTTGCTCAATATCTACTTTTCGGGGATGGTATTTCTTTTACTTATTTTTTGTTTTATAGATATCATGTAAGTGACTAAGTTGCTAAGATGAGCAAGATCTCTCCAGTTTTTTTACTTAGCTTTCTCAAAATTTTGAGTCTTGGTCTTGTTGAGGTCATATGCAAGTAACCATAGCCACTGCGACTTTATGAGTCTAATAGCGGTATCACGTCCAGAAGAGCAGTTCATTCATTCATCCCAACTATGTAGTCCTTACGTTCCTTCCTCTGCCTCTTCCATGTTTCATAAACCTTGGCAGTATGGTTAAGATAGCAGTTTAGTTGAGGAATGAACACTGAGGGTATGCCTCTTAGAACCTTGGCTGCTAGTTGGGCATCTCTAAACTGACCACTATCTTCAGCAAAAGAAAGCTTCTCCCGCTAAGATGAAAGAAACCTAGATCTATGGGCACCAACATAACTATTCAGAGTCAATTAGATCAGATGACCAATTAGCAGAATAACAACAGGAGCTTTATTCGAGGGCCTATGATCTAGAAATCATGGGATTTGATCAGGATTTTAATTCCAGGCACAAAATTTCCTCTTGTAGTGCATGCTTCAAATCAGAAAGTATTTAGTTACTGCATAATAATCATGACACCACAGCACTAGTAGGCACATCTTGCCTGGGAGGTTAATATTGCTGTGTGTAGAGTACCGTCCTTGGTAAGACAATTAATGTCTATTCTTCCCTAGCATCCTGTATAGCATCTTTGGTCACTATGGCATCCAGGCAAATGGAAGACGTTTCCTGGTCAGTTTATGATTGATTTCTCTATGTCATGAAGCCAGAGTATGTGGGATCTTCAGAAATATGCCTTACTATGTAAGTTATGGTGAGCAATGAGGATCAATGAATTGTTTTAATTCTAGGACCTCTAGGGCTCCCCAAATTCAGGAGGGCTATTCCGTGCCTGAATATTTATTTACTAACTCACATCTGGAATCAGCATTGCCCACTCCTTTCCTCTTTTGTTTTTATTTCCTGCTGTTATTCAAATGCCCTGAATAAATTTAAATTTAGTAAAGATAAAGGAAAAAATAAAGTTAGATTAAAACTTCACTGAGAAAAAAAAATTAAGTCAAGGAAATGAATATTTATAAGGTTTTCCCATTCATAGAAGCTCTGCCACTATTGTGACAATTGGTGTCATTTGAGAGACCCTCATGAACTTTGAATATGGCTATCAGCATCACCTGTCTTATTTGTAGCAGTACCCACATAGAGAAATGCAAAAGGAGCTGGGCCATCCACCAGTCCATGCTATGTGACTATTTTGTGTATCTGTTAACTTGATATGACTTTGTTTTGTTCTCATAGATCTTCGTGTCTTGGACAGCAGTATCCAGCTTTGGCTGTGAGTGTGAGGGTGTCCTTGCTTAGGGAATACCTTTCTTTAAAGGTTTTAAATCCTCCTCCAGTGTTAAAAGCAACCTGTAAGTACTGTTTGGGTGAAGCTTAGATATGGCCCGCTAGGGATTCTGGTCTTCAGAAGTAGCTACCAACTGATTTTCATAGCTGGTTCTGGCCAATGCTAAAAGAAGTTTGTCTGTTTAGTGTTCAAAGTCTGGCCTAATGTACAAAGCCTGTTGCTATGTATGCCCAAGGCATGGGTAAATTTGTTCCTTTCAGAACTCTCTGATCTCTACTAGCACTTATGTAGGGCAGATGGTCTCCACGAGCACCAGGACTTTGCCTATAGGCCCATGCTGTCACCTGTCTCTTTGTCGTCCTCCAGAAATTCATTGACACTAAACAACTGTGATGAAATTGACAAGTTAATGAGGAGAGGGGTAACTTGTGCTTTCAAACACAAAGGTCAGTTCTTTAGCACAGCTTCTCTTGGCTCGTGGTTACGCCTTTGGTGTGTGCCATGCTGTGTTTTAGTATTGCCTCCTGGGTCCATAACAGAGACAAGCACAAGAATGACACAGATCACATGTGCAGCACTGTTTTCTTGCAGGGCAGCAGTCCAACACTGCAGGCTATGTGCATCATCAACAGTCCTGACATTTTTCTACAGCCATCTCTATGGTGCCAGTTAAGAAATGACCTGCCATCTACTTAACCCCAGGTTCCTGGCCTAGTCTCCTTACTGGTGGTACTATATTGGAGCAGTGGATTTGTGGACACCTGATGAGAGTCCATTTGCAGAATTTGCTAACTTCAGCCTAAATGCTCAGGAGAAATACCTGATTGCTAGAAGAGGACTTCTGACTTTAAAATTTTGACCTGTGAGTTCAGAAGAACTACCAAGAAGAATTTCCTTTCCTGGTTTCTATGTGTTGCTATGGTTAAGAGAGGGTGTTACTACTCCTGGGTAGGTATTTGAAGGTCAATTTGTGGTTAGGAAACTGCAGAGGCAAGAAGATAAATACCATTTCAACAAAACATGCTCTGAAGTACTGCTTTTAAAAAACGGTGTTATTTCTACTTTGTTCTTCATGTAGAGAGTATGCAAATATATAAGATCAACATCCATGCAGAAAATCACATGTAGCAATTAATATGTGAATACCTCAAAGATTATTCAAGAGCCCCGTCTAGACTATGAAACACAGGCATGCCTTAAAGACATGAGCTTTCAAATCTCCAAAATAATACAAATGATATTTAAATCCCTCTACATGAGATTTCCTTCCTCCTTGTATTAGTATCCCTAACATGACATTGACTATTGCAAGATGAGATTTTAAGTTGTTGTAATGATGACTGGATTTATTCTGGGGCACCAAGATATCCTGGGTTCACTTCTTCCTTCAAAACTCTATTTGAATGACTGCTTGGTGCTTTGAAATATTATTCGCTAAGTCCTATCATTCACATGAAATAAAATGACTTTGCTCATATTTTGAAATGTAGAAATGGATACTAATGGCTAACAACTTATCTAAAGTCCAACCAGTCCCACTGACAATGAAAGAAATGATGCCAATATGCTGCCTTTTCTTGTAGGCCTTAAATCTCCGGCACAAATAAGAGAAAACGCAAAGTATATTTTAGTGAAATAATTTAAACTTTGACTGATGTACTTGTGTCACTGTCCACGAATTTGAATCTGTAAAGAACACACAGTCCTGAGTATAAAAGTAACTGTAAGGCAGAGGATGGGGGTGTGTGAAGAGCTGGGGAAGTGTCTGCAGCAAGTATGACCCTCTTTCTCTTCATTTTTATATAAGAAGAAACATTTCTCTGCTGCCAATACCTCCCACTTCAAGTCTGGAAAACAGAAGTCTTGAAAAACTCAAATGTTTGAAAGTTTTTTTTTTCATGGGCACCTCTTATAATCTATAAGATAATTTGGCAGAATTGTATTTTAGTCATAAGAACTCAGCAAAAATATGTGGCCATGTGATGCAATCACAGACTAGCCATTGTGGAATCTTGAATATCTAAATGTGAATCTTAGCTTCTGCCACTTATATGCTGCATGAAATCAGTTACACTAAAGAAAAATTCTTCTGATGTCCAAATCCCCAAAGACAAAGATGAAATTATAAGACTCCTTAAGGTGTTTAATGTGGAAAAAATTAGCAAAAGCAAGACTCCATTGAGAGCCTCTCCATGAAAGCGCTTTCTTGGTGCTGGTCCTTACAAACTAAAATGCTATTTTAGTGTCCTTAGGTTTAGAGAATTTGCAACAGTTATAATTTGAAGTCATTTGGGTAAATATTTCATTATTCTCAAGTCATACATGGTGCCTTAATGACATGAAAAAGTTCACATATTTGCTACAAAGCTAACTTAACTAAGTGGACTCGGGAGTGCAAAGGAGAAATAGAAACCAACTGTGTAATAACGGCTGAAAAACTTCAACCCTTCCTGTATGACATTAGAAACTATACTTGGATGCTCATAGTCAAATCTGAGAGTAGAAAAAAGTAGTCAAAACAGGTGCTAGATTAAATTGGTTGGTGAATTTAAAGAAACCGATGAATTCATTCCAATCACATGAATAAGCAGGCAGCCTCAAGTGCATATGTGGAAAATCTTGCTTTTCTCTTTCCTACTGCAGTCAATTTTCTTTTTAATTTCAGGTTGCTTAATTTCCTATTGACCAGAAGCAATAAAACCCCCTTATCTCACACCTTATGGTAACTACACAGTGTATCCCCACATCTTGTGAAAGAAAGATAATAACATTGAGGGGTCCAAGTTTCCTCCATCTTATTCCTGATGCAGCCAACTAAAGTCTGTCTCAGAGTTAATCCCTGCTTATTACCCCTCCCTCGGACAATCACCCAACTCTGTCCCAGGGACTTGGGGTCAAGATGCCCCAGCTAACTGCTGCTTTTTGCTTCTGTTAAACGTCTCCCTTGTTTTACTTACCCTGCAACTACTAACAAGGATATGTTTTTGTCTTTACAATTCAGCGCAGAAAGTGGTTGGAGCTGCTGTTTCTCTCCAAGCAGTCTTTGGCAGTTTAATAAAGACTCTCTAATTCATAATTTGATTTTGTTGAGTGGTCTTTGGGGTCTTTGCCCCATGATAATAGCAAAAATTCAGCTGAGGTTTCAACTGACATACAAAATCCCCTGAACCCTTCAACTCAGCCCAGCTCAACTCAAGACTTGCAGTTCCTGCCATTTCCTCACGCTGGCAAGCTTCTGAGCTAAGTGAGAAGCCCCCAGCTCTTGGGAGAAGTCTTCAGCTCCAATTATGGTATATGTTTCTTTCTCAACCAGTGACTTGCATAACTGGAAATACCAGAAACACCCTTTCTCTGAAATCCCCAGGCATTCATTTCTCAAGACTGCCTTCATACACACAATTTGACATGAGACTACTGCCAAGAAGCTACTGGCTACGGTGTTTACTTTAGAGAACAAGACCACATAAAACTGGAAGTTAAGAAAGTGGTCTTGGGCCCAGATGGAGGATACTGGATGATAATGATTTTCCTATAGAGAGTTTATTCTCCTCCAGTTGACCCAGTTGGGATCCTAATACCAACAAAGTTAAGGGAGCTCTGGATACCTTCCAACAGACTTTTCTGGCTGAACTTCAAGCACTGGCTCAGAAGCCCACTAATAGACCCAGAGACACCAGAGAATGAGCACACAGTGTTTAACATTGCTCTTGTGACCCAGTTGCCCCAGAGATTAGGAAAAATTACAGAGATTAGAAGGATTTTAACATATGAATAGATCTCAGCTGCGGTTTGAAGTTTTAAAAGTATTTAGCAATCCCATCATTTTCTAGGGATAGCCAAAAGAATAAAGATAGATGAGAACCATAGTGGCCATTCTATGAGAACGCCAAGTGAATAAATTGTTCAGGCATGAAATGTCGGAAGAAGGCTAGGAGACCATGCTCCAGCCACTTTCAAAGAACCAGTGTGCCTACTCTGAAGAAAAAAAGGACATTGGAAAAAATGAATGTCCAAACAAAAAGAAAAAGACTCTACACGTATTTCACCCAGAAAAAAATTAATGAATGTTCCAGGCTACTACACTTTGAAACTTCAGAAACCTAGGGTGACACCAAAGTATGGGTCAAAGAAATTTTATTTGACACAGAGGTAACTTACTTCATCCTCCAAAAGTCCCCAGGTCAGGCGACTGACCAAAAGATTGCAATCTAGCAGGTAATAGGGAAAATAGACTATTAACTCTGGACTACTTTTCACTCACTCCACTGATCGTGGAAAGGAAACAAAAATCTATTCCTTTTTGGTAGAGATCATGACTAATGATCTCTACATGCCATTAGGGCAGAACCTCTTGCATAAACTCAAAGTAACCATTTCCTTTTCTAATAAAGATGTACACCTGGACTTGCAGTGACCTAGCTAAATGTTTTGTCCTGCACACTTTCAGAAAAGTGCCTAATAGGAAAGCCCAACTCCATCTTGTGAACACATTCAGAGTATCACACAGAGATTCTCAGGCATAGGAGCAGAGCCCAACCCTACAGAGCTGGCTAGGCACAAAGCACCTAACAATTAACAAGCTCAGCTACACCTGTTCAGGTCCAGCAACACCCCATGGCACTAGAAGCAAAGAAAGGGATTGTCATTCACATTATTTCACCCAGGAAGGCAGACATTCTGATACTCTGCCAGTTACTCTGTAACACAATCCATTTACCATCAAGAAATATGGAAGTCATGTCTACAGACATGTCCAAGATCTAAGAGGGGTTGAAAAAAAAAAAAACAGAAGATCAAGATGATTCATCCTAAGATCCAAAACCCATGGACCCAGATGAGCTTAATTCATTCAAAGAAAAGTGTATATATACAGTCATTGACTTGAAAGATGCATTCTTCGGTATTCCCTGGCAGAGGAGAGTCAGCTATCCTTTTTTTTTTTTTTTCAGATGGACAACAGATCCAGAAGCAGGATATAATGGATAACTTACTTGGACTTGTTTATCTCAGGGATGTAAGAACTCCCTTTTATGTTTGATGAGGTGCTGAGTGCTGATCTCTTGTCCTTATAGCAGATAAAAGAAACAAAGAGAGAGGGAGGGAAGAAGGGAAATGAAGGGAGAAAGAGGAAAGGGAGGGAGAAAGGAAGGGAGGGAGGAAGGGAGGAAGGAAGGGAGGGAGGGAGGAAAAAAGGAAAGAAGGAAGGAAGGAAGGAAGGAAGGAAGGAAGGAAGGAAGGAAGGAAGGAAGGAAGGAAGGAAGGAAGGCAACAACAGACATTGATCAGATAATTGGTACCAGTCTTTGTTCACTTAGTTCCCCTGGCTAGCTACTCTACTGTCAGCATTGACAGGGCCTCTACTTATCATTCTGATTGGATTAAGAGTGGGACCCTGGATCTCAAACTCTATGGTCATCTATATCAAACAAAGGGTTAATTCAGTTAAGTCCTAAGGATACCCTTAGAGTAATATGAATCCCTGATTTGAATCATTTTCCTGAGACCAATAGGAAATGTGATGGGGCCAAGGTTCTGCTGTCATGGCCCTGATAAGACCATCTAAAATCTAACTGAGAGATAACCTCTCTTGTTGCTTACATTACCCCTCCTATGGGAAAGCCTCTCAAACCATTACCTAATCCTGTACTAGGGACAGATGCCCCAGCTAACTGCTGTGTATTCTTTCTGTTAACTTTCTCCCTTATTCTAGTTCCCCTGACAATTACCAACCAAGGCATATATATTTTTTGCCTTATAAAAGCACTCTGTAGGAAGCAATTGGGGCTGCACTACAGACAATCTTTTCTCTTAATAAAGACAAAAGTTTTAATAAAGACTTAATAAAGACTCTCAAATTTAGAATCTGGTTTTGCCAAGTGTTCCTTGGAGTCTTTCCCCCATAAAAATATGCAAATTTGGCCTTAATATCTGTGTTACATAATGTTGACCAATTAGATAAAGTTCATCAAAGATACTATTTATAGAAGAAACAAGTTTTCTCATCTTGTAACTTCACATGGCTCTATCACCTAAAGTGGTCAATATTTTTGAAACTTGGGTGTTTGAGCATTTAATATTTTAAATAATTAACTAAAGGTTACATCAACATCTTCACTTTACTTATAGTTCCATATTCCTATGGATTCTATTTTAGAAATGGAGGAGACAGAGACTATCAAGCAACTTTAAGTATCTGTGCATTGTACTAGCATAGGTTTTATATGTTCTATTTATGAGCCAACCACACTAAGTTATTAAAAATCTGTATTTGAATTGCTACTCATAGCTGTGCTTGAATTTGTGGAACCAGAGTTCTTAACAGTTGATGGCTCAGGGAAATGCCTCCTGGAAGTGGCTCATGCTCCACTGGACAGCCCCACACCTACTAGCAGCAGGTAACACTAATTGGATTTAGTGACTTATAAAAAAACAAAATAAAATAAGAGTTTAGGAAGTTGGATGGAGATGCAGGAATGAATGGGTTCAAAAGAACTATAAGAAGGATAGTGTGGAACAATATGATCAAAGCACAATGTATACTTATATAAAGTTCTCAACAATAAATAAAATGCATTGAAAACTTAAATATCCTAAGAGAGAGCAGAGGCAGAGATAAATTTCTCAACTTGTTCCTAAAAGAAAATGTCCAGCCATAGGATCTATTACTGTGTCTTACACTTTTGCCAATAACAGATTCTAGAGGAAGACAGACATTGTCTTCATTTGCAAAATCACTGTTGAGCCACCAGGATCCAGTGGTTAGTTGCAAACACATGGCCCAGCCTAAATTTAGTGAGGCAGAAATCAATACAAATAGACATAGTGAGAAATACTAGGATGGAAGAGGAAGCATGGATACAGCCAGTGGGAAGACTGAAAGGGTGAAATGTTAAAAAATAAATTTAATTAAGAAAAAACATAAATAACCACATTTTAAGTATGTCAGTGTTCTAAACATAGACTTTACCACAAAAGGATCTGTAAATAGCCAGTAAGCAATGACTCAGTGCTAAATATCATGTGACCAGTAGTAATGAGAGACCTTTAAAGACTAACAAATATGACTAGCTTTGATAATGAGATGCTTTCTTTGAAAAGTGGTTGGCAGTTGCTTAGAAAATTAAGTAACACTCATCCTAAAATCCAGCAATATTATTTCTTATATATATGGAAAAACATATAATGAAAAACTATTCATGTAAAACTTACACAAGATGCTCATTGCCATTATATTTATAACAATTAAAACTTAGAAGACACATACCCATCAATAGTGGAATACCCTGTATGCACATAGATAAAAGAGGGCAAACTATGAAAAATGACAATGATACAACTAAATTTAAGAAGCATAATATTGCATGAAGTGTTCAGAAAAGATACAGTATGTGCTCTATTCATATATGTATATATCATATATATTCATATATCTATATGTCTATATATGAAATTTTTAGATGGGAGAATCAGTCTACAGTAGCAAAGGTGTGTTGTTCTGGTGAGCAGAAATACACCTGATTTTAAATGAACATTGGCTAAAGTTAGTTGCTAAAAGTATTTCATATATCAGCTTCAGTGTTGCCAAAACAGATGTGTTAAAATTGTCTCTTATCTTAAATCATATTCTACTAAAGTTGATATAAATGGATTATAAAATAGATGTATATACAAAACATGACATATACCTGCATTATAAACAGCTGACCCTTGCATCACTTCATTCACACTAATGTATAAACTATTTGTAAGGAAATTTGAGGGGTTTAGCATTTTACATTAGGGAAGATAGATTTCTTTCCTTGCTCTGCTGACACCTTTTAACTTGCACAAGTGCCATATTCTTATAGGAAAAACAATGTCGTTATCAATACTACAGAATAATTGTACTGAGTTAAAATACTCATTTCGACTATACAATTTAAATCCCCTTGAATATTATATAGATTAATGGTAAAAGTAATTAAGGACTAGAATAAAAGTAATTATAATTTCTGATGGATTTGCTGATAGGAATAAAGTGAGAATTGACCTAAACCCTCACCATCTAAAACTAGAACAAAATTAAGGAAAATTCTAAAAACCTCACTATGTTTGTAATTGATTTTCACATACCAGTGCCCTTTCGAGTTCTCTGCTTTCACTGAAAACCATAATTAGAAGCTTTCCCTAAGAAAAACAGTTGGTATTTGGGACAGTAAGAAATATCCTCACAATAGCTTTCAATATATGTAATATATAGAGAGAAAGACCATGATCTAAAAATCTAAAAAATTTCTAGGATTAAAATTGTTAAATAAATTTTTTACCAAAGAAATTCCTAAAATTATTGTCATATAAAATGAGATTACAAATCTCTCTAGAATGTTGTAGGAATCATGATAAAAGATCAATTTCTAAGAGTGATTTCTAAAACTGGTATGGGCACTCTGCCTGGCATGGTACTAAAGTAATGGGAATTCCCTTATGTCTAACTGTGTGCTTACTGTGCAGATCTCTTCAGCCTCTGAGTAGGAACAAATACTTGACTTACAGATGCCCAAATTTCTCCTCTGAAACCTCTTGATCTGCATAGTTCAAATCACCTTCTTGGGCTGGTTCTACCCACTGTTAACAGCTCTCCTCGCAGGTATCCCACAGCTCTGTTATCTTCAACATCTTGGGTTCTCCAAGGCAACTCTTTATATTTTGTTAATTGTTCTTTATCTTCAACAGAAATTAGCTCCACTCGAATACCTGGTGCTCATTTTCTCCTCAAATAGTACATATTCTATTTTTCTTGGTTCAGCTTGCTCCTTTTCATTATATAACTCCATTAGAGTTAACACTAATAATCACAAGACACAGACTATATTAGGCTGTTTTAAGATTTCCTCTGCCACCAGATTTAATTCAAATCTCTTCTCTTTATCCTCAGGCAGACTCTTCAGACAAGGGCAAAAAACAGCCATAATTTTTACCAAAATATCACAAGAATTATCGCTAGCTGACACATTAAAATTCTTCTCCTCTGAAACCTCTTGAGCTAGGCCCCCAAGTTCAAATCACCTTCAACACCACTGTCTTCTATGTTCCTTTTAGGATGGTCCATAAGTATCTCTTAAAACATTCCATTGCTTCCTTAAATCAAATTCTCAAAGTTCAAATTCCTCAAGAAAAAAAAAAGTATAGTCAGGCCTATCACAGGAATACCCTAGCCCTGGTACCAAATTCTGTCTTAGTTAGGCTTTCTGTTGCTGTGAAGGAACACCATGACTGTGGAACCTCTCATAAAGAAAACTATTTAATCGAATAGGTTACGATTCAGATGTTCAGTCCATTATCATCATAGTAGGACATATAGGCACACAGGCAGACATAATGCTGGTGAAGAAGTTGAATTTGTACATCTTGATCTGCAGGCAACAGGAAGTAAACTGTGTCAATAGGTATTACTTGAACATAGGAGACCTCAAAGCTTGCCTCCACAGTGATGACATACTTCCTCCAGCAAGGCTACCCATAGTGCAACAAAGCCACACCTTGTAATAGTACCACTCACAATGACCTATGGGGGTCAGTTATAGTGAAACTACTATATCAGCTATTGCCTGTTGTGGTGCTTGTTTTATTGTTATTATGTATATTATTGGCATAACTATTCTTACATTTATATACAAGATAATCGAAAGGATTATGTACATATATGTTCATAGTAATACCATTCAAAGCAGTTTTAAAATAAAAAAGTCAATTGATAGATATACAAATATAGCATGTATCCATGCAGTAGCATATTGCTCAGTCATAAAAATGGAATATTGATGCACATTACAGCATGAATGGACTTGAAAACTTTAGAGTAAGGAACTCCATCTTTATAAGTGGGTATGCAGTGTATGTATAATTACATTTAAATAAACTATTCAGAAACTTTTGGAAATGAAATTGGCCAGCTCTCTCTGGGAGATAAATGGGAATTTGGAAAGCATGTTGTTTGTTTTTGGAAAATGAAAATTGGTATTTGGTATAACGAATGCATACACACACATACACACACACACACACATATTACCTAGTATGGTAGTCTGATTCTTCTGCTATTTTGAGAATTTTTTCCAGTGAAATAATTATTCACAGGAAATTTAATGTTATACTTACCTTTGTTTTCTTTGTATATGACATATGTTTGGTTTCTGGCTTCTTTTCATATTTTCCGTTTGTCTTTGGAAAATCTGATTATGATGACCCTTAACAGAATTTATTTATGTTGCTTTATTTAGGTTCATTGAGACTTTGGGGATAGACCATGTTATAGTATTCATCAGGCCTGGAAAAGTCTAAGCCATGTTGTACTTCAATTACTTCTTCATACCCCCAAAACATGGAATTTCCTATCCCAAACACAGCAATATTCTTGACACTGTTTCACACAGACTGAGCATAATTTCCTTCCTAAGCAACATTTTTTATTGTTTTATCTGAATACTTTTTTCATTTTTGTCTTCCCAATTTTAATAACATTAAAGGTCCAACCTGCTGTTAAATCCTGAACTCTGACATTGTGGTTGTCATCTCTGAAAGATTTTTGTCTCCTCTTTTGAATATCTTCCATATTCCTACATAACTTTTAGAACATATGGAATACAATTGTAATATCTCTTTTTTTGTAATTGTCTGCTAATTTGAACATCTGTGTCATCTATGAGGCAGATTTGATTCATTGATCATTCTCATTATTGTTTTTTTCACTCTTCTGCATGTCTATGATTGTTAAGTGGATGCCAAATATTCTCATTCTTATGTTAATGGGTTATGTACTTTTGCATATATGTAAATTTCTGGAGTTTTCTCTTTTTAAAAATTCACTTTATTTCTTACTTATGTGCATGTATGAGTATACTGTGTGCGACTGCATGCCACTTTATTATCAGTGCATCCAGAGGTAGAAGGCAACCATTACACCCTCTGGATTCAGATGAGATCATGGGAACCATATTTGGTCATAACATCCATGTTCTTGCCTGCAGTATCTGCCTTGGCTTCCTTCAATGATGGATTATGGTGTAGAAAACTATAACAAACTTTTTTGTCTCCAAATTGCTTTTGGTCATGGTGTTTTATTAGAGCAATAGAAAACTATGTCATATAACAGTAAGGACAGCACCAGCAACAGGGTTTTATTTTAGCAACAAGAGGTCCTCTGCAAGAAGGGCTCCATAATCATAAGAGTTGCACCAGCAACAGAACCTCCATAGAGACAAATTGCACTTCCTGATTAATCAATTAATATTTTATTCTTTGTGGTTCTCTGATTGAGTTGAAGATGAGATAGGTATAATTGGAGTTTCCTTGGATACCAAGTTCAAAAAAGAAAATCACAAAAGAGGTATAAAATATATAAAACTGGGAGCCATAAAAATTAAATTATCTGAGAAAATATTTTGAGATCTAAAAAGATAGTTTTAAGATGGTAATACAAGTTATGATAAAAAATGGTTTAGGTATAAATTTTGAATTCACCTAGATAAGATAGATAATAAAGTACTGCTTCTGAATTTGCCAAATAAATATGGACTGAACATTATGAATGCAATTCTTACCTGATAATTGTTCTTATTATTTACAGTTTTATTATGTTAAAGTAAAACCTTCCCTTTTTATTTGGCCAAAAGGGAAGAAATTTTGTAAAATATTCCTTTACACTGTGTGAAGATGTCTAAGGTTTAATAAAATCAATCATTATGATTGGTTTAATAAAAATCTGAATGGTCAATAGCTAGGCAGGAAGAAAACAGGCTGGACTTCTGTGGACAGAGAGGACTTGGATAGGCAGAAAGGCAGGGTCGCCAACCAGACATGGAGAAAGCAGCATGAATAGTTCCGAGAGAGAGGTAATGAGCCACATGACAGAATGTAAATGAAAATAAATGGGTTAAGATATGAGAGCTACTAGCTAAGGTCAAGCTTTCATAATTACTAATAAGTCCCCATGTTGTCTTATGGTGGCCCAAAGAAAAATCTGTCTACACATGGAAGCAGAAACTTAAACAGAAGCCACAGAGGAACACTTCTTATTTTCTTATTTCTCATAGCTTGCTCAACCTGTTTTGTTTTGTTTTTTATAACACCCAGGTCAACCAACAAAGGGTGTTCACCTATGGTGGGCTAGCCTCTGTCACATGAATCATCAACCAAGAAAATGCCCTGCAGATTTGCCCATGGGCCAATCTGGTGGGGAGATTTTCTCAATCGGGGATTCCACTTCTGAAATTTCTCAGCTTGTATCTAGATGACATAAAAACAGCCAGTACAATTGGTCCCTTGTCACCTTAACACTCAAAAACACAGGACTTTTCTGTTTGTATTTGTCCCCAAAATAACATGTTAATATGGTATGGTGTCATAAAATATTCCAACTTTTAAAAGTTCCATAGCCTTTAAAAATTCAAATACCTTAAAAGTTTAGTTTTTTAAATACACCAAGTCTCTTTCAAAATGCCACGTCTCTCTGAAATATCCAAATTCCCTAAAATGTCCAAAGTTTATCTCAGACTATAAAACTCTTTAAAATTCCAAAGTCCTAATTGTGGGCACCTGCTATTGAGTCTGTACCTTTACCAGCAACCTCTCTTGGATTTCACGAAGCCAAACCTCAGATGCTGTCTATAATGGTGCCTTCAAAATGAGTACCACCTGAGAAACCTTTAAATATTTCCGATTCTATTGCCAGCAGAGGATAGGGAATCACCCCCTCTGGATCATAGCATCTTCGTATCTAACTGTAGAAGCTCTCCCCGGAATATTTAACCCTGACGACACTAGTTTCTTACAGCACATTTCTCGGTTACAGCTAACCACTGTGGATTGTCCCAGAGAGCAGTGTTTTCAGTTCAATGGTGCTGTTTTTTATTTTCTTAATCACAATTGATTCTTCAACACCAGCTCGCCCGAACTACAGATTTTTAACTCAAAGTATAACATCAATGGCTGCGGTAGAGTCTTTCCTTGCCTCTGAAACTTCACAAGTTGAATGAAGTCAAATTTGTGCTACCCTCAGCATCCTCATCTTCTAAGTGCGCACAACAGTTATGTTAGGCTCTGTACACTCAACAGCTTTTCTAGGTTGAATTTCTACAACCTACCCACAGTCTTCTCAAAAAGGCAAGGACATGTCTGCCACAGCAATATTCTATTCGTGTTATCAATTTCTGTTTTAATTAGAGTTTCTATTGCTGTTATAAAGCACCATGACCAAAACCAATGTGTGAAGGAAAGGATTTAATTCCGTGATATTTCATTGTCTTCTTAAATTGTTAGTCTCCCTAATAGCTAATGTACTTGAAAACTTATTATACTCATTTGCTCCTTAGATACTTCTCTTCAGAAGTAAGTCTTCAGCAGATTTTTTCTTTTCTTTCTTTCTTTCTTTCTTTCTTTTTTTTTGCTGTATGGTATTTTCATTAATAATGTGGAAGTGATGTTCTTTTGAAGTATTAGACACTGAATTCAGGTCTTGTTTATGATGCTTTTTTTCCCTGAGTTAGATCCTCAGCCTTATTCTCAGTCTTATTATAATTGTAATTTGAGACAGAATATCACCCCTTTCCCCACAATTTACTCAAATCCATGATCTTGTTCCAACCTTAAACCATCTCAGATTTCATATACAAATCATTCACTTTGTATTGAATGAAAGTCTTTGCACTTTTGCTTTTTAATTTACTTGATGTTTTATTCTGGAGAATTTTATACATATTTACAATAACGTATGATGATATAGCCTCCATTTTCCTCCTCCCATGTTCCCCATATCCCTGAGACATGAGCACTCAGTTTATCCTTGTCACCACGCTGGTGAAGCTTTTATCTCTCCATTGACTGCTGTCTACTGCAAAAAGAAGCTTCTCTGGCTAAGGATGAGAGAAGTCTACATGTCCAAGTAAAGTCATTAATATTCAGAGGGATTTTGATGCATAGTTCTTTAGCAGAACAACAGCACATTCTATCTCAGGGCCTGTGAGCTACCATCATGAACTTTTGACCAGCAGGACAGTATCCTGTACAAAACATGCTACTATGATATAAGCTTTAAATCTAATCAGAAAGTGGTCAGTTACTGCATTATAATCGTGTCGCTATTACACCAGTAAGTTTATTTTATCTGGAAATTTGGTATTACAGCAATCAGAGTCCAGTCCTTGGTATAACTCTTAATATCCATTCTCTCCTAGACGATTGCATGGCACCTTCTGATACTGTCAAAGCTACCCAATAGAATTGAAGTTTTCCAGTCAGTTTGAAACTCCTTCTTCTGTATCCTTCAACCACAGTGTCTGGTGTCTTTGTCAAGAGGGACAACACTTGTAGTTATGGCAAAGAGTCAATGGCAACAACAATAGCCCCTGTTGCCTTGGAGACCGCTGTGACTTCTGTGACCAACAACTTGAAGGGCTACACTATGCCTTGTGGTGTGATTTTCTTTTGATTCCTCTTGTCTTCTAAGGGCAGCATTGTCCACCCGCAAGATAATTTCTTTTGAGGTTTTCTTTTTCTGTTTCAAAGCTGTATTTTGAAGCTATCTTGTTCACTAGAAGGATTCCTTAAGGCATGTTCATGCACTTACAGGTTTTTCTTAATGTACTCCTTACCTCTATCTTTCCCCCAGCCCTCAGCTTTCATATCTGCTTAATCCTGTAGCTTTCAGTAATGCTCCCACTTATTTTACATTACTTAATCTGTAATTTGGAAACATCTCTTTAAATATTTTAATTTATGCTTGTATTTTCTTTTTATTTTATTTTGAAGAAAGAAATTTCCAGTTTTAATATACTTAAAGTGATGGAGGAAGGTCATTGGTTAAGTAATAAAGAAACTGCTTGGACTCATAGGTTAAAACATAGGTGGGAGGAGTAAACAGAACAGAATGCTGGGAGGAAGAGAAAGTGAGCTCTCCTGGGCGGGGCATAGCTCTGCTCTCTGAGGCACATGCAATGAAGCTCCGACCCAGGATGGACGTAGGCTTGAATCTTCCTGGTAAGTGCACCTAGCGGTGCTACACAGATTATTAGAAATGGGCTAAATTAATATGTGAGAATTAGCCTAGAAGAGGCTAGATAGAAATGGGCCAAGCAGTGTTTAAATGAATACAGTTTGTGTGTTGTTATTTCGGGGCATAAGCTAGCCAGGCGG
>NC_022031.1:19847644-19860000 GCF_000317375.1 Microtus ochrogaster | reverse complement strand
TGATGATTACTTATGTTAAATTTAAAAAGATGCTCAGCTTTCACTTTCATGTATATACTGACAGCACATCTATACTTCAACTTTGTTTTGAAAAGGGGATCAGAATTCAAACTTGATTGATGTGAGCATTTACTTGACAACAACTGTTCTATTTCTAATGTACTGCAGCGCAAATTTGAACTTGGGATAAAGAGAGTTTTCATATCATTTGTCTCATCTTATTTTTGTCAAGTGTCAGACATGATTTGTTGTTGTTGTTGTTACTTTTTTAGCATCAGCTTAATCCTTTGCTGTTTGTTCTTTGGTGTAGCTCCTGTCAGGTTGTAAAGCAAGCTATCTCACCTAGGCATTCATATCACAAATGAACTAATCAATTTGGATGTTTGGTTTACCAAATTTTAGTTCATTGTATTTGAAATTTTACTGAAAACAAAAATTTAGAAAATTGGTCAATAGGTGCAATTGGGATAATTTACCTTTATGCTGTTTCTCACTCCAGGTATACGCATGACTCATAGTATACTCCTCTGTTAATTTAGCTATTAATTTATGTCTCATTTACTGTGTGATAGTTCATCATTGAATTTATTCATGTGTAGAATATGTTGATAACATTTAAAAGATTTTTTTCTCAAATTTTATTTATTAACTGTTGATGTATTAAGAAATGACATTTAAAAATTTCAAAACACATACAGAGTTTGGCTGCTTTTGAGAGTTCTATCAGTTTGGAAGGTGTTTAACTAATTTTTTGTTGTACACATTATAAGATATATTTTTATTCCTTGTTAACACATCAGATGAGCAGGCCACAGAAACAGCTTCCAGCTCCTTCAGACACACCCTGCTATCTCACAGGCCATTCCTGCCAGGGAACCAGGTAAGCTGATTACAGATCTTCGTCTCTCCTTCTTTTCTTCCAGATCCAGTCTCTCAGTCTCAGCACCAGCTCACTTGCTGTAGCTTTCCTCTGCTTACCCATTCCCTTTCATGTGGCTCTCACAGATCTTCCCTATGTAACTTCATGGCTAATCCACTAACTCTATCCCCTATCCCACAACTAATCTTTTCCCAGCCCACAGCTCCGTGAGGCACCCCATACCTCCCATTTTCCCAAAGCCACTTGGCCGTGAAAGCAGACAGGCTGATTGCTATAATGGCATTTCATTTGTACCTTAATAAATAAAGCTTGCCTGAAGATCAGAAAAGTAAGACAGCCACACTGGCCAGCCTTACAGACCAGGCAGCAATGACACACACCGTTAATCCCAGTAGCCACAGTAGTTTACCATAGAACCCAGGTGGTATTGGTGCATACCTTTAATCCCAGAACTACAGAGGATTATAAAATGGGAGGAGTAAACTCTCAGTCTCGGTCTCATTCTGCGATTCCTGGAGGCAGGATGGCCATTTTGGACTGAGGTAGAGATAAAGCCAGTGGCTCACTGCTTTCCTTTTCTGATCTTCATGTTGAATTCCAATTTCTGTCTCCGAGCTTTTATTAATCATACTTCATTTGGTACCCAGCTTTTGTGGTACAAATTTAAAAAAAAAAAAAGCTGTTTGTCTGAGGCATTTTAGCCACAGCACAGATCAGAACTGGACCTAAACCTAGCTACCTGGGTTCTGGTGAAAAACTAGTACTACCAGCTCCCATCTGCCCCGATTAAGCTTCCATGTAAAGATGGAAAATACACAGAGACTCTGGATACTGTTTTTGATTGTGTTGTCTTTTAGTTGATTGACTGCTGAGGAATGAATAACAGCTGCTAAAAGACATTTGATTATAAAAGCTGCTGGATTAATACAACCTATATATTTTGAAAATGCATTGACTTCAAAATTTAAGTCAAAAGATATGTTACTTTGGAGAAGAAGTTTTGTTTTTGTTTCCACAGAAAGTGAGAGGCCATGGATTCATTTTGGGTTTAGAAAAATAAGTTTTAATCAAGAAAGACCTCCTAAAAAATCTCTGAGAGGAGCGAATGACCCAATGTTTTAAAAGCACTCAGTTTCCTCTGAGTTCTACACATAGAAGACCTTCAAGACTGCTGGCTGAGATGACTCAACATCACAGAATACTCCAGTCAGGATTTGGCCAAAATCCCAAATTTTCTTTGGTCCACATAAGATTATCAGTTCCTCCCCAAATCTGGAAGTGGCCTGGACCACTATGTTCACATTCTAAAAGGTTTAATTATAGATGTTTGTCTTTGTTTAGCATGTTGTTTACAAGTTTCTATGAATAATGATCAGGAAAAAAGCTAAATAAAGAAAATTAAATTCAATGTTCTTGTTTTGAAAAGGGAAAAAGGGGGTATAGATATGATAGGATAAAAAGGTAGATTATTGAATCTTCTCTGAAAAGAAAAAAGGAAAATATAGATATGATCTTTTTGAAAAGAAAAAAAGGGAATATAGATATAGTAGGATTAAAGGAGAGATTATTGAATCTACTCTAAAGTGAAAAGAGTGAAGATACAAATATGTTCTTGTTTTGAAAAAAATAGGGAAATAGATATGATAAGATAAAGAAATAGATTACTGAATCTACTCTGAAAAGAAAAAGGGATGATATAGATATGATAAGATAAAAGGTAGATTATTGAATCTGCTTTTAAAAAAGCATCTATTAGTTTTAAATATTTTACATTGGATGGGCCCTTTATATATTGTATGCAAATCTTGAATACTTGAATAATTTGAGATTATTTTTTATTAAAAATACTGGACATACATTTCTAATTTTGTTCAAGGTATTATACCTATACAGCTCATTTAGCAATGTAATGCAAATTTTTAGTCTTTAAAATTATTATTACTAACTGTTTAGGATAAAAGGAAATATAAGTTAGTAGTTAATCACAAAGGATAATTGAACTTGTAGTTATAGTAGGTATCTTTTCAAGGTCAAACAAAGATTTATTTTAGATAGACAGGTCATCTTTAAACACTTCAGATATCTACAGAATATGGCACTTAAGATGTTTTTATAACTTAGGTTCTTTAATATGACAATAAGACTTTTTCTGCTTCTGGCAGCAACAATTTACTTCAGAGAAGAAAATTAGCATTAAAGAAACTCCACATGGAATTTATTTGCTTTGTGCCAAAAGTAAGCCCTGGGGCAAGAAAATGTCACTGCCTCAACTACTGAGAATATGCTGTCCTAATTGGACAAGCAGGACATAAAGGAAAATGACTGCCAAATACCGTTGAGACAAGGAGGGGCAGTCCTTCAGAATACCCTGCTTCACAGAAAAGTCTGTCAGTTATGCTAGGCCTGTAAGCCAAAGATAAATACCCCAACATTGCAGAGGAACTTACTGTCCAGGCAGCCAGCTGTTTCTGTCATTTCTCACATTTTTTTTTTTGAAGTTACTTGCATTCACTTCCTGCTTACTCTTTTAACATTATTTCCTTCTATGGCCTCTAAGGGAGTTGAAGAGTAGATATTCATAGTTTTCATTGTTGACCTGGTACAGAAAGGAACTTATGATAGAAAGTAATTAGGTACAAGACTTTGGACTCACTAAGTAGGATATATAGGAACTATTTTCTCTGACTTTTTCAAATGAAAATGGAATAGACATTATTGAAGTATTTACCGCCTATGTATTTATTATATATAGTTATTGTACTTGTTAATAGTTTTTATTATATTAGTTATAGACTTTTTTATTTCAGACAAAAAGGGGAACTGTAGTGGCATTTTATTTGTATTTTAATAAATTAAGTTTTCTTGAAGATCAGAAAAGTAAGGCAGTCACACTGGTCAGCCTTATAGACCAGGCAGCAATGACACACATCTTTAATCCCAGTAGCCACAGGAACTTGTCATAGAAACCAGGCAGGTGGTAGTGGTACATGCCTTTAATCCCAGCACTAGAGACGAACATAAGATTGGAGAAGACAGCTTTCAGTCTCAGTCTCATTCTGAGATTCCTGGAAGCAGGATCACCATTTCAAACTGAGGTACAGGCAAGAGCCAGTGGCTGGCTGCTTTGCTTTTCTGACCTTCAGGTGGAACCCCAATTTCTTTCTATGGGTTTTTATTTCCATTTATTTTGCATCAGACTGCTGATCTTCTACTTTACCTTTGCTTGTCCAGTCTCAATACTTCCAGTTTCATGTCTAGCTGTGTGGAACACATGCTGTCATTTCTTGGTGCAGGAAAATTCTGTATTCTGTCAAGTATGTTTTAAATAAATGCTGATTGGCCAGTAGCCAGGCAGAAAGTATAGGCAGGATAAGCAGACAGGAAGTAGAGGTGGAGCAATGAGAAGAGGAGTATTCTGGGAAGAAGGAAGCTTTTTCCGCAGTCCTGCCCAGATCACAGAAGAAGGAAGATGTGACCTGCCCCGCTGAAAAAGGTACTGAGCCATGTGGCTAACATAGGTAAGAATAATGAGTTACTATAAGTTATAAGAGCTAATACGAAGCCTTAGCTAATAGGCCAATCAATTTATATATGAGGTAGACTCTCTATGTAAATTTCTTTGGGGTTTACCGGCTGTGGGAACTGGGCAGGACAGAATCCCCAACAAGCAGGCCCACATGCTACAATTTCTCTTTCCTCCCTGATCCCAACACTGGACAACAAATAGCTCCTCCAACATTCCTGTTGGAGGCTGCTTGTTTGTCCTAGGCACCCAAAACCAAAATAAACACACAGAACCTGTATTAATTAAATCACTGCTTGGCCCATTAGCTCTAACTTCTTGTTGGTTAACTTTTACATCTCAATTTAACCCATTTCGAGTAATCTCTGTATCATTATGTGGCTTTGGCTTACCAGCAAGATTTCAACCAGCATCTTTCTCTGGTGGGGTTACATGGCTTCTCCCTGACTCTACCTCCTTTCTCCCATCATTCAGTTTAGTTTTCCCCCACACAGCTCTGTTCTACCCCATCAGGCCAAGCCAGTTTCTTTATTCATTAACCAATAAAAGCAAGACATAGACATAAGGACCTCCCATACAACCTTCCTTCTCCTAATTCTACCTATTATCTAAGATTCCAGAACCAGCAAGCATTCTCTGCAAACACATCAACTGACTAGGCCAGGAAAATAAGTAAGCTCTCTGAAGACACTGACCTCTTCCTACTCTCCTGTGGCGAACTCCTCGACCAGCGAGAAAGAACGACCACGACACGAGAATTCTTCTCAGATCACGCTTTACTGGAGTGCACTTGGTTGAGAGATAACATGAAGCGAAGGGGCCCCGAGAGCACTAAGGCAGCTGCTTATATATGGAGTTGGCACATGGGTTGCCCTGATTGGTTGCCACCATCAGCTGACACCAGACTGCATCGAGATAGGCCCAGGGACCCCCATTCACCGCTCATGCGGGAAGTGGGGGACAGGCAGTTCTCAAAGGCATCGCCAAATATGGAGTATAACCGGCAAGACAGGATGTGGTGCCATCTTGCAATGGCGGTCCTGTCTGGCTCCCTGCACTCTCCAATGCCCCATTCTAATCCAATGCCCCATTCTAAACATTAGCTCTGTATCAGAGCACGTGCTGCAGGCTTCTTTTCCCAACTGCCCTAATCTCTTGTAGATCCCATAGACCTTCCAGTCCTAGCCTCCTTCCCCACTTGTTTCATCCCAGTACCCAATACCAGGAAAGTATTCTCTACTAAACCACAGGCCACTCCTGCCAGGGAAGCAGGTAGGGTAACTGTAGTGATTCTTCACCTCTGCTACTGTCCTTCCAGACACAATGCCTCAGACTCATCCCCAGCACTATGAAAGACCACTCTTCATCATCTACTCCCATTCCAAGGGAACTAAATTTGTTGATACCTATTGCACACTCTGCTCTCCTCCCTTCTGTGAACCCCTTCAGACTCTTACATAAACACAATCTATCTGAAATCCTCAGTGACTACACCTCTCACAGAATGTTTCCTATTAGGAAATAAAGAGTCATCACACTCTCCAAAAAATCAAATTGAAACAGAAACCACCCAACAACGAGAAAACCACATATCAGTACCTAGAATTATAATCATACCAATCGCAATTGCCTAGACACTAGCTTAAAACAGAATCAATAATAGCCAGGACACTAGGTCTCCACTATAGCACAAAACCCCTCTGACAATAAGCCCTGAATATTCCAACATAGATGAAGCACAAGAAAAAGATCTTAAAACACGCTTTATATGATGATATATATATGAGTAAATCCCTTAAATCCGGAAAAAGACAAACAGTGGAAAGAAACAAATAAAACTGTTCATAACCTGAAAAGGGAAATAGAATCAACAAAGAAACCCCAAATTTAAGTAATTCTGGGCAGAAAAAAATTAGAAATTCAATAGGAAGTTCAGAGGCAAGCTTCACAAACAAAATAAAAGAGATGGAAGAAATATTCTCAGATGTTGAATTTATAATAGAAGAACACTTTATGAACAGAACACTGATAGTGCAGGCATAAGATCAAAAATCAATAAATGTGACCTTATGAAACTGAGAAGCTTCTGTATGGTCAAGGACACTGTCACTTGTACAAGGTGGCAGCCTACAGAATCTGAAAAGATTTTGATCAACTCTGCATATGATAGAGGGCCAATATCAAAAATATATAAAGTACTCAAGAAACTAGAAACCATTAAGTCAAATAATCCAATTTAAAAATGGGATACAGATTGAAATATGTAATGCTTAACAGAGAAAACTCACATGGTTGAGAAACACTTAGAGAAATGTTCAACATCCTTAGCAATCAGAGAAATGCAAATCAAAATACTTTGAGGTCACCTCTTACACCTGTCAGAATGGCTAAGATCAAAAGCCCAAGTGACAGCTCATGCTGGCAAAGATGTGGAGCAAAGGGACCATTACTCCATTGTTGGTGGGTGTACAACTGCTACAAGTACTCTGGAAATAAGTATGGTAGTTCCTCAGAAAGTTAGGGATCAATCTATCTCAAGATTCCGATATACCATCTTAGGCTTGTATCCCAAAGACATTCAATCCTACCACAGGGACATTTACTCACTTGTATTCTGCTGCTCTATTCACAAGAGCCAGAAACTGGAAACAACCCATATGACCCTCCACAGAAGAATGGATTAAGAAAATATGATACAATTACATAATGGAGTATTACTTAGCTATGGAAAATATATGACATCATGAAATCTGTAGAAAATGGGTGGAAATAGAAAAAAATCACTCTTAATGAGGTAACCTGGACCTAGAAAGAAAAATACTGTGTGTAGATATTAACCACCAAGCTATGACAACCAAGCTACAATCTGTAGACCCAAAGAGGATAGATATTGGAAAGGGACTAGGCAGGAGACATGGATCTCTTAGGGAGGGAGAAATAGAATCAATTTTGTGGATGTACTAGGCTTGGAGTTGGAGGATGCGTTGGGGAGGATCATCTGGGGAGGGCAAGGGAAAGTAGGATTGAAGAAGGGATTGTGAGGAGAGGCAGCAAGAACTGAGAAGCATTTGAGGTGCAGTATTCAACATGGCTAGACAGAAAGCTTTGCATTCTCCAAAACTCACTGGACAATGGTCTGCTGATGAGAGAAAATAGCTCTAGAAAGATGAACTAGTAACAATGAGATCATTTTCTTTTTGAAAATATCTTGCTTCAAAAATATGTAGACATTATGTTTTAGTGATATATTCTGAGAAGTCAAGAAAATAGTGGGGCATCTTTAAAGTTGTTTCAAAATGAATTCAGTAATTTTTGCTATTTTCACTTCAGTCAAGACTGCCATCAAAAAAACTAAATTACCCTTCAGATTACTGAACAATTCAGATTGAGAAAGGTCTTTTCTTTTAATTCTGTAAATATCACCCTCATGAAGAAAAAAACAAATTAAAGAACTTTGATTAAAGAAAAGATTCATGCCTTGGCTTATTCTGTCTGTTCTGTTTGTCTCACTGTATCCACTCTGTAATTGCTCAAACTCTCCACTTTAGATAGGACTATCTGGTATTGTGATTTTTAAGGGTCAGCTTTTCATCTAGTAAAACTAGATTGAAGAGATTAAACACAAATGAAATTTATATATATCCATAGAAGGGATAGATATCCTAAGGAAATTCCTATTTCTGTTTTCCTTTGACATGGTCATGGTGATTCATAGATAATTGTCATAGAACTCTTGTGACAGAAATGAGTTTGTTCTAGGAATGTAGCCACTTGTAATACATGAACAATGGCTTTTAAATATAATCAGATAATTTAGTCAAGACAGGCGAGAGATGAGTAAACTTGTCATAAAATAACTTCACTGAAAACAGCCATATTATAAAAAATAAAATTGATTGTAATTTAAGCTTAAGTTCTTGACTTCTTGCATTTAATTGTGTGTGATACATTCAAGCAAAAAAATTCTAAATGGTACTGAATGAACAAAATGATCTCTTAATGTTGACTATAATTTTTACTACTCATTTCCATTTCTGTCACAGAAATATTTTATTATTTTGCTTGCTCATTCCCTTTATGCATATTTCAAAATTAGCTTCACAATCTTTAAAGATAGATCACCATATTAATGTTCTATCAATACAATATAAATAATAACACATATAAATAAGCACAATTGTTCTGATTAATATAAATTGATCAGCATGTCATTTGCACTATACCATTGTATTACTGTCTACTAACTTCCCAAAACAGGAAGACCCGCATCTACAGGAGATTTTTCTTTTCCATGCAGTCAGAAAAATGTTTCCACATCCCTTGGATCTCTAGCAGTGTCTTCAGAAACTGTGTGTTTTGGAGGATAGCATTTGTTGTATCAATTTCCAGAGAATCAGAAAATATCTGCCAAATCTTAAATCATGGAGTTCTCAATTAAAGAACACATATGTAGAAAATCCAGACTAGTTCTGATTTTACAACACTACAGAAATTGATTACAAGTGCCTCATTTTCTACATTTGAAAACTAAAGTTTGAGACTGAGAAGACTGTTATTTTAAGTCATGCAGGCATTTTACTGACATTTGTATAGGATGTGAATCATAATTTTACTTTTTAAAATTTGCTTAAATTAGCATACAAAGTATTAGATATCTTTATGGACTTTTCAAGGAAATGTGTTTTAATAGGTTAAATAAAAATATTTTATAAAAATCCTATTACTAGGCTGATTCTATCCTACAATGCTGATTCTCATTTCGTGTTAATTTTCTTGTATTTTTATCATATACATAAATGCCATAGAAGATTTCTTTGCTCAGTGGCTTTGTTCTCTGGATAAATCCAGGTGTGATAAGAGACTGATTTCTGTATCAGAATGGCTTATTGGATCTGTTTCCGTGTTTGTTTTCTGGATTCGGTGGTTAATTTGGTTTCTAATCATGCTTTTGACCCCATTTCCCGACAGTTTGTGGTAACGGGAGAAGAAAGGCCCTGCAGTAGGTAATTAAGTCTGCAGAAGCAGTACTGCTTACTTTTCATTGCAGCAGATAATCAGAGCGCTGTTGCTCAAGTGTAAAATGCAGAAATTAATGATCCTATATAATACAGATTAAGGCTTTCATTTTAAAAACTATCAGTGCAGAAGAACAAAGGTAAGAAAAGCAGCATGATATTTGGAATTTCAATATCTAGTAAGGGTTGCAAATTTTGAAAGCGGTTTCTGAGCAAGAGACTAATCAAAATTCTCCTTATGTTCCATAGTGATTGATTAGTTCAGATCTCAAATATATTATTGCCCCATTGCATCTTTGAAAAAGCACAATTAGACACATTTGTCCGTGTCTTTTCACTTGTAAACATGTCCTTTTGTTCATTCAGATCAAATGGAGATAGTAAAAGTATTGAGTACATTGAGTATCACACAGTAGGTGCCCATAAATAATTCCATGTTTGAAGTAAATGTATTTTTCCTGTGAAGGGACTATAAAGCAATACGCAAGAATCAAGAGAATAGGATGCATGCTTACTTTTAAAAACATGGTCTTGTAAGGATTTCTATCTGCGGTGTTATTTTACCCATATTATAACCTCCTAAATTACAATTCATAATTTACCCCTCATGAAAAAAAGTAGGTTTCCAATGAAACCAAAGTTTGTGTTAAAGCTAAGCTTGAGGCCCCCAAATGTATCTGTTTCACTATGTGACTCCTTGATGTCCTCAGTATATGACTATTCTGGGAGTCTCCCTCAACAGCATTGATTCCAGCTGTGATTGTATTGATGCATTCTTGTGTCTTCTTGTTTAGACAATTTTATGATAATATTTCACATTGGTTTATTGTTAGCCTTGTTAATAATATTATTCTTATAAAATTATTGCTCGTTTGTCCTCAGTAATAAATCAGTCAATCTAGTCAACATCTCATTAAGTGTATTATTCAGTTTCTTGTCACCATCTCGAAGGTACCTGAAAAAAATCAATGATGTAAATGTACTCATGGTCACAGACATTTCAGACCATCATCTCTTGTCTTGATGCAACAGACCATTACAGTAAGGAGCAACTGATTGGGAGAAAGAGGCAGGGAAGGAACATGCAAGGAGCCATCCATGCGATAAAGGTCGAGTGACATGCTCAGGACTCATTTCCTTCAACTAGCTCCCACCCCCAACAGTCCACCAAATTATATACTCATATTAGGTTTTCATCAGTAGTGAAAAGTGTTCATGACCAAATCAACTCCTCAAAATTCCAAGCCATAGCATTTTTGAAGAGGATGTCATTATATATATAGCACACATGTGGTAACTTTATTAGTTTAAAGTGGCCTTCCATGATGGAGGAAGGTCATTGGTTAATTAAATAAAGAAGCTGCTTGCCCTGATAGGTTAAAACATAGGTGGGAGGAGTAAACAGAACAGAACGCCTCGACAGCTCTCCTCTCGGGGGGCAGATGCCTCAGAGAGACATGATGCTCCACTCTTGCGGGCAGAGGCGAGAGCTCTGCTCTCTGAGGCACACGCGAAGAAGATCCAACCCAGGATGGACGTAGGCTAGAATCTCCCTGGTAAGCCACCTTGTGGGCTACAGCAGATTATTAGAGATGGGCTAGTCCAGGTGCGAGAGTTAGCCTAAAAAGAGGGAGATAGAAATGGGCCAAGCAGTGATTAAAAGAATACAGTTTCTGTGTAATTATTTAGGGGCATAAGCTAGCAGGCGGCCTGGGGTGCTGGGGACGCAGCCCCGCCGCTCTTATTCAACACTTCCATCACTATAGTACTAATCTATATATAAGGGAATTGCATTATTATATTAACATGAAGAAGCTTAGGCTAGAGTAAAGTTAGCAACACCAATATGGAGTTTGGGGTCAAAACAAAGCAATAAAAATTAGCACGTGATTCTTTCTTTAATTGGCCTTTAATGAATCTGAATCTCGAATAAAAAAATTAGTTGGTGGGCTAGAGAGATGGCTCAGTGGTTAAGAGCACTGACTACTCTTCCAGAGGACACGGGTTCAATTCCCAGCACCCACATGGCAGCTCACAACTGTCTGAAGATCAGTTCCAGGGGATCTGACACTTCACACCAATGCACATAAAATAAAGTTAAATAAACCATAAAAATATTTAAAAAAAAATTAGTTGGGAATCTGTCAGCTGCTCCCTCTGGACCTCTGTTCTCCATCAGTGCCTGTTGGGAGCCTGTTACCAGAGTACTTAAATCATGCACTCCGTACCCTCCAGAATCCCAAGGTCCCAGGTTTCTGACCTTTGAAAACACTTAGGAATCAAGTTTCTGCTTTAGTTTCTGCTAGAGCCTATAATCTGCCATGCCTGGAACAGGGATAGTACCCAGATTGCCCTGAGTTCTCAAATCATGACATGTACATCTACAAGAAGAATGGAATCCAGTAAGGACATGAGCTGAAGGAACACAGTGAATACACCACAGTTATTGATTGGATTCCTAAGAGCAACTGCATTGTCACTTACAGGACAGACTGCAGCTCTTGTCTGGAGTCAGAAAGATGGCATTTATAGTCCAACCCTGGTGATACTGAAGACTAACTATCTAGCCACTTTTGTGAAGATGACCCCACTAGAGAACAAGTTTTCTGTGTGGAGCAGAGATCGGCTTATTTCTGCTTATTATTTTGAGTCTGAAAATGGCTGGTGGGTGAGTAAGCACATTAAGAAATTGATTTGCTCTACAACCCCCAGCTTTGACTGGCATCCCAACAACATTTGACTGTCTGCAGCCTCATGTGATTTCAAATGCAGAGTGTTTGTCTGCCTACATCAAAGAGGTGAGTGATCTTCTCCCAGTCAGTGGGTTGCCTTTGTGTCTTAGCAACAGTGTCCTTTGCTTTACAGAAGCTTCTCAGTCTCAGGAGGTCCCATTTATTCAATGAGGTCCTTAATGACTGTGCTGCTGGGGTTATACGTA
>NC_022031.1:19842340-19847108 GCF_000317375.1 Microtus ochrogaster | reverse complement strand
GCTAGCCATCTCACACTGGGGCAGCTTTTTGCCTTTTGGTCAGCTGATGTCTAAATTTGGTGGTAGTGATGCCTGCAGATGGTTAGTTTCTCTGCCAGTGGGAGCCGCCTTACCTGGGTCAGCCATGACTGCACTGTATCCATTGCTGATGCCTCAAGAAGCATGCAGGTTCCAACTCTGAGAAGAGAGGTCCTGACATTGTTGAGTGTGTCATTCGTCTCAAGGAACAGGGTTGTGGCTTCTGGCCACGACTTCTGCCCACTACTTCTTAACTATGGTGACCATGGCTGTTTGACCTTTGTGTCCAAGCTCGATATTCCAAAACAGAACATCAATGCTACATGTCCAAAATAGACTGTTTCCAAAATATTGACAAAAAGGGCCCCGACCAAGGACTGCAACACAGTCTTGGAGATACTGTACCAGAACAGCATCACTCAAGTGTCTACTTATGAGGTGGACAAGAAACATTGTCACAAATTTTGCACTCCTGGCATAGATGGAGCTATGACAATTTGGGATTCCAAGACCTTGGAGTCTTCCATCCAGGGCCTCCAGATAACGTGGAGGCAAGTGAGCCTCTGTTACGCAGCATGAGGAAGGGAGCTGAGCATGCTCTGCTGTCTACATTTGCTGAGGATTAGAGGCCCATGGAAATGCTCCCACACTTATCAACAACTAATATGTGTTCTTTAGATGTTGTGGGGGAAGTGTGGGTTTTAAGAACAACAGTGGTTTGGTTTTTGCTATACCTGATTTCATTTGGTTTTGATTTTGCCATCTCATGGCATTTTCAACCAAAGCCTCACTTGAAGTAGTTCATAATGGAAGACTGCCATCCTAACTTAAGGTATAAGGAAAGTGTTACATTGTCTGCTAAACAATTAAAGAAAAATCCCAAGCATGGAAAACATTAGTCACAATACCCCCCTTATATCACTTTTAATGTAAAATTAGACCTTGATCTCCAAAGTATGATCCAGAAAGAAAAGCTTAGCTCTCCTTTGGCAGTTGGGAAAGCATTTGGCGTGTTGATCTGGCACAGTTCTTAGGCTGTAGTAGTAAAATTGCTAACACAGGAAGAGCAGCATTTGCTGCATGCTGGTAACCATTCTAATCTATTTGTAAAATATGCTATGCGGCATTGTTTTCTAAACAGAGGGAAATGGAGCTTTGGCATGCGTCCTCCATCGGAGTCTGATAATCAGAAGCACTTGTTTTAAAGTGAGCCCAGGAGATACAATAATGATCTCGATGGCCAAGCACCTGTGCTTCACAGTTCAATTTTCACTTTGGCCTAGACTCACTCAAGGGTTTAGCATTTATTCATTGTAACAGATACATGAGATTTAAATAACATCCTGCCTTCCAAGTTGCATTCAGCAACTACAATGCGACCATCACTAACAGCAGCACCACCCAGCCCTGGACACAGTTTCATATCACATTAATACTGTGGCTCATTCTGCTCCTCTCAGCACAATTGATCTCTTCCTCTCCCTATAAATTATGCAGGCAGGTTTTACTTCTTATAGCATTTCTGAAAGTCAACTTAAAATATTCGCCAGTTATTTTTAACCAACAGAATGCAGGTAAAATCAGAAAGCCACAGATATTAGACAACCTGGCTTCTTTGTCTGACTCGAGACTTACCAGAAATGAACAGCCTAGCCCATGACCATGAGGCAAAGTCAGAGGAGAAACTCAGAGGTTGAAACCTCAGCTACGAAAAACATCTAGAGTTCTTAATTAAGGCAACTCCGAGTGTATCTGGATGAGTTTTATAGTTTTAACGTTCTTGAAAAAATGTCCTAATCAAAATCTTCTGGGATCTGAAAATATGCTTATTTGCTAAATGCCTAACATGCAATCATAAAATCCTGAGTTTGATCTGCAGATCACATGTAAAATGTCAGGCATGACAACACAAGTCTGTATTCCATGCCAAAGAAGCAGAGACGGAAAAAATCCCTGGGGCTTAGATGACAGCTATCCTAACCAAATTAGTGAGGTCCAAGTTCTCTGAACCTTCAAGAGAGTCACTATAAGGAGGATAGTGAAAGAGGAAGAAATATGAAATGTGCAGTTGTACATGCACCCACATATAAACACAAACACAGTCACATATGCATGCACATGCAAAATGGTTCCACATCAATTATGCAATAGTATGTCCATGCCTTTGAAACAATTACTCCCACAGTGGCTTCCAAAGAGGGCAGCAGAGGACTCTGGATCTATCCACTAATCTCTAAAACATGGACTGGCATCAAAGACTACAGGAGTTAATAATACCAGTGAGGAAAGTTTTAGGGAGAAAGAAAATATTCTTCACCTCTTTCAATGACCAGGTTGCTCCTCTCCTTCAGGTTGGGTTTCCGTCCCATTTTCATGATTACAAAAGTTAAATAATGCACTTGAAAAGGTATGCATCACAATGGAGTAGACAGCTTGTCTTTTAAAGAGTACCCACAGCCCAGGGCCTGTGCTTTTATAGTGATGGATTTGCACATGTGCACCTGATTGTCTCTGTCTCGCAGATAAGAACAAAGAATTAAAGGTGTACGGCAATCATGATATCCATTGAGCTTAAAAAAAAAAGACTCAGGTTTCAGATGTCAAATTGCAAAAATGAGCAGGTACTAATAAAAGGAAACTTTTTAAAATGAAGCCACAGGGTACAGGGTCAATGCCAGGTGTTGGTGGCTTTTTAGATTTCTCATTAAATCTTCAATTCTACAAAATGAAACTAAGCTACTATCTTTGAAACTTGCAATTTCTCCTGAATAAAATTGGCATTTTTATTCTCCCTCTCTTCATCCCTCCCTCCCCACTATTGCCTTCATTCATCTATCCCAGGGGTTGATGTTGCAGACTTATCCTTCCTTTTCCTTCTTTTCTTTTTTAAGATTCCACACAGTATGTGTTTTTTCTTTGTGCAGTTCAGCTAAATGACATGGTTAGAACCTATGCATCCGTATCTATGAGTGTGGCAAAATAAAACTGGTTTTATTACATAATCAAACATACTATTAAGCCAGAATAATTAAAAGCCTTTGATGAAGATATGTGAACATACATTTCAATAGCTCCAATGAATCAGATTATATTGATGTTACTATTTTTGTAAGAATTATCTTGGTAATGAAATCAGCACAATACAATACTATGGAAGAAATGATGTGCAAACGTATTTGAAAATTCTTAGAATGACACAAAAATATTTAAAATTATATCTTTATTTTATAAAAAGAAACTTTGTATGTGGTAAACAAATAAACATTTCCCACAAGGAACAAATGTAGGAGAGAAACTGTGGTATACATGCACAATTGCTTAAAGTTGATTTTGAAATAAAAATCAATGGAATAAATTAGGACTAAAAAGAAAAATAATATGATTGACATTGGTGTTTAGTATGTGTCCGGTGTCTGCCAACACATTTCTACCAGTTGCTTTATTTAACAGCCATAGACCTCGTAATGACATAAATACACATTATTATTCCTGTTTTACAAATAAGGCAAAAATGCTAGGAAATATGTAATTTTTCCAAATCTCCGTTGTTAATTTTAGAGCCCACATCAATCCCACTGATTCTAAATTCTTTCTGCTTAACTATTATATTGTCTGAAAGTTCTTCAAACCTATATTGTTGTAAAACTTCTGATACAAAGGTTAAGTCACACAATGAAGAGCTCCATGCAGCAGAAAGGATGGGGAAGAGTAAAGTGGTAAAAGTCATAAAAAGATGATTTAATAAGAACTACACAAAGGCTTGAGTTAACTCAAGGTGTACCTCAAAATGAGAGTTCACTAGAAATAAGGAAAAATGCAAATGGAAAATATTGTAATGATTGCATTAATAGGATACAATAGATGCTGTCTTCGTGACTATTATGAAACAAAGTTCACTGTCTCTTCCTTTATGAAACTCACATGGTTACACATGAAAGTCATAATCGAGTCTCTCAAGTATGTTCTGGAAAATGTGGCCATAGGTAAGAGACATGGATATGGTTTAATTTACCATGATTCTTCCTGCTTATACATGGGTGGGAGGAAAACCAACTAGAGCAAACACCCTAAAAACAGACCAAGACATGCTAACAACTACAGATGGTCATTGTTGAACAATTTTACCAATCACAAATTTTATACCTCTATTTTTTCAAAGTCATTGTTCATTTTTAAATATTCTACCCTACAAACATAAATCTGCCATGATAGTGTGATGGTGACATGTCCCTTTCCTTCCCTGATGACCTCTGCCACCCTGACAGGCCCGACTTCCGAATGAGTTCTGGTCATCCCTTTACTGCTTTGTGAGAATAGTGAATTGTTTGTTTCCTGTCTCTTTTCACAGGTTCCTACAAGCTATGTTTGGAAACCCGATTTCATAGAAAATAATAGGATGGAGAGCTGTGAAAATAGAAGGGCAGAACATCGAGAGGTCTAATCTGAAGTCATTAAGTCTTTGGATGTAGGATGGCAATGGGAGGAGTTAGAAGATGATGAGGCATTTTTGAAATTGAGTTTTTCTAAACCCTATTTCATCAGAGTAAGAGAGACCCAGACAAGAGCAATTGGAGAAAATTATACCCAGCACCACAGAAGATACAGGATAAATCTTGCTGATGCTACATATTGGCCTAGAAGCAGAATATGTCAAGGTAGCCAGTAGCTTGTGTCATGGCAAGGAGACTTAATGACGACCCAAAGAAGAGAGAGAGAGACAGAGACAGAGACACAGAGAGAGACAGAGAGA
>NC_022031.1:19836058-19842240 GCF_000317375.1 Microtus ochrogaster | reverse complement strand
AGAGAGAGAGAGAGCATCTCGATGGAATGCAGCACTGTGATAAACTTTTCACCATTTACGAAAGAAGGATCATCGGACAGCAAGCAAAACATGAGTAGGTTTTATTCTAAAGGACAAAGTCTTCAAAACCAGAGTGAGTCATACTGTCTTGAAATCTTACAGATTAACAGGATTTGGGGAGGTAGGGACAGAATTCAAGGAGACATAAAGAACAGTGTAAGACAGCAGGGTCGTTCTCTCTTCTGATGTTTTGAGATTCAGAATGCCTGCAACAGTGTGTGCTCTAGAGAGCTACATCATAGGAAAAAAATGAAATAAATATACCCAGGGAAAGCTAGTCTGGATGTGAGTTCTGATATCCTAAAATAGAGCCCTATTTTTAGAATGGCAACAGCAAGCTTGCTCTAGGCAGCACACTCCCACAGCCTGCAACCAGACTTGATGCAGACACACAGACCCCCACCTTGACTCTGTCTTCTGGAAAAAGCTCCCTTTACCTGCACTCACTCAGAGAAGGTTCATGACAGGGAGGGTCATTAGCCAACTTAGCCGTCATTGTAAAGTATGTCAATCTCCCAGAACTTTAGAGAGAGTAAGTCCTGTTATTCATTAATTAAGAGGATCAAGAATCACAGATTTTTATGTGAGATCTAACTTTTAAATGTTTAAAATTAAAGTTATTTTTAAAAACTTGCACACTCCCCAAATGTCTGTAATTTGGATTTTGCACTCTTAAATAACCTTATGAAAAGGAATATAGAATGTGACAGAAGTGTAAAGTTATAAACTTTGGGTAGCAATGTCTAACTAGCATGGGAAATGCCACAAGAATGTACACCTCAAGTGTACATGGGCTACTATCTTCCCTGCAGTCTTCCCTGCATTGGGATCTAATGGAAGTCACCGTACTAATTCTGTGCATGTGATTTGCCTTATTTGGTTATCATAAAAATCACATGACTAAAGAAGTAATCTTTTAAACATTTATTTATTAATGTGAGCAGAAGGGGGCATACCATATCTTAACTGTATACCTGGAGGGTCACTGGACAACTTTTATGGACAATTCTCTCCTTATGCAATGGAATTTGCTGAAAGTGAACTCAGTTCTTCAGCCTTGGCAGACACACCTTTATCTACTGGTTTATATTATCAGCCTTAAGAAAAGTAAGGATACATAAGTGACTTGTCTAACTTTTGCATTTTAAAAATAATTATGAAATTTGAACTTAGCTTGTCTGCTCAGTGCATGTCTCTAACTCCTACAATAAGAAACAATGACAGGAGGCAAGTGAAAAATAAGAAAAAAAAACTATTTAAAAAACTATTTTGAAAGAGAAATATATATGTATCTATATGAAATATAAATATAGACAAATATATATGAAAATTTGAAACACAAAGGTAAAAGCTTTGTTGGGGAGTAGAAGGGAGAACAATACAGAAGGCAAAGGATAAGTAACACTAAGAATGTTTAGAAAATAATAGACAATCATGTTATATTTACTTAAAAGTACATAAAATACCTATAATCATATGTAAATGTATACATATGTGTATATGGAGCAATATAAAATTAAAGAAAAAATAAGCAATGAATTTGAGAGAGGGAGAACAGAGAGGAGGACATGGGAGAAGATACAAGAAGGAGAAAGATTGGAGAAATGATCTTATTATATTTCATTTTTAAGAACAGTGGGACTAAAGAGATGGCTCAATGATTAAGAACACTTATTGCTTTGCAGAGCATCCTATTTTAGTTCCCAGAATCCACATGGTGCTCACAACCATCTATAATTCCAGTTTCAGAGGATCCGATGCCTTCCTCTGACCTCCTTGGACACAAGGCATACATATAAAATGTGTGTGCACATGTGTGCATACATACACACACACATCAGGAAAATACTTCATACACACAAAATTAAACAAACAAATCTAAAAATTTAAATTAAAGTGTTCAGAAAATAAAAGCATAGAGTAGCCACCGGGTTAACATCAGAGTCTTGTTACAATAAACACATTTGAAGTGTAGCCCAGGCTTGTAGCCTAGAAGTAATGTTTCTAAAATCCGAAGACCTCTGATATAAAACAGAAGATTCTGTGTAGTGTCCATATGCCAACATCAAACTACTCCCATATTTCTATTCTTAAGAGCACAGCAATAAGAAGCAAGAAACTTATTGAGCATGTCCTACAACAAAATGAGCAAATACATTGCAAATGTATCTATTTATATGTGGACACAGTCTTGAAGCAAAGTAGTGAGGAAGAAGAGGAGGGAGAGGTGATGGAGAAGAAACCCCAAGAAGAGTCACAGTAGGAGGAGGAGCTTCAGGGGAAAAAGGGAGGGAGCAGCAGGAGTTCTGAAGATGAGAGCAGTTCTCAGGTAATCCCTAGCACAACTGTAAAGCAGTTGATCAAGCTCAGAAGATAAAGTCAGTCTCCAGAATAATTTTTTTTCAAGAAGAAATTGAAGTTTAGCTAAAGCATTGTATGAAGAAAATGAAATTTTAAAAATGTTCTTCAGAAAATATATAGTTATCCTCCTGGATATTGGAAGTAGACTAGATTGCCAGGCAAAATTGGGATCTTGAGGGTGGGGGTGGGGTAGAGGTAAGGGGAGATGGGGAGAGAGAAGTGAGGAGGAGAGGATGGGGAGACCCTGGGGGAATGGGATGGTTGGGATGGAGAAAGGGTGGATATGGGAGCAGGGAAAAAGATATCTTAATTAAGGGAGCTATTTTAGAGTTGTTAAGAGACTTGACTCTAGAGGGGTTCCCAGGTATCCATGGAGATATCCTCAGCTAGTTCCTTGGGCAGCTGAGGAGAGGGAACCTGAAATGGCCCTATCCTATAGCCATACTGATGAATATCTTGCATATCACCATAGAACCTTCATGTGGTGACGGATGGAGATAGAGACAGAGACCCACATTGGAGCGCTGGCCTGAGCTCCCAAAACCCGAACGAGGAGCTGAAGGAGGGAGAACATGAGCAAGGAAGTCAGGACTGCAAGAGGTGCACCCACCCACTGAGACAGTGGGGTTGATCTAATGGGAGCACACCAAGGCCAGCTAGACTGGAACTGAAAAAGCATGGATCAAACCGGACTCTCTGAACGTGGCAGACAATGAGGGCTGACTGAGAAGCCAAGGACAATGGCACTGGGTTTTGGTCCTACTGCATGTACTGGCTTTGAGGGAGCCTAGTCTGTTTAGATGCAGATTCCTGGACCTGGATGCAGGGGGGAGGACCTTGGACTTCCCACGGGGCAGGGAACCCTGACTGCTCTTTGGACTGGAGAGGAAGGAGGAGGGGAATGGGGGAGGGGGGAGAGAAATGGGAGGTGGGGAGGAGGTGGAAATTTTTAATAATTAAAATAAATAAATAAAAAGAAATAAGAAATTAGAAAAAAATGTTCTTTAGGAGATGACAGATAAGACAATAAAATCTCACTATCCATTAAAAACGACAATTTAAAATCCTAGCAAGATGGCACAGTTGGTCAAGTGCTGCTATGCAAACAGTAGGGCCAGAAATCTGACCCCCAGCACCCATATAAAACAATGGGTGTGGCAGTGTGCATCTGATGTGGGATTCCCCTTTGTATGCTGTGAATATGTTTATTACTATTGGGTTAATAATGAAGCTGTTTTGGCCAATGGCTTAGCAGGGTAAAGCCAGGTGGGAAATCAGAACAGAGATAGAGACATCAAGTTGGCAGAGTCAAAGAGAGGCCATGTAGCTGCTGAAGGAGACAGACGCCAGATCCTTACCAGTAAGCCACAGCCTCGTACCAATACATAGATGAATAGAAGTGGGTTAATTTAAGATGTAAGAGTTAGCTAGAAATATGTCTGAATCATTATCCTAACAGTGTTGTAATTAATATAGTTTCTATGTGATTATTCAGGTCTGAGTAGTTGGAAAACGAACAAGCAGTCTCCTCCCCCTACATGCAGCTATAAAGCCAGCACTCCTAGGAGCTCACTGGCAGCCAGTCAAGCTGGATAGAAAATTCAAGAATCAGTAAGATGCCTTGCACCAAAAAATATAGTGGAGAGAAACTAAGACTTTGTATTTCAGATTCTAACCTTCTCAAACACATACGCCAGCAAATATACTTGCATATACAGTCACTTACTCATGCATATACCTCTCCTGATACATGTGCACAGACATGTATATGCCATATGCCTCCACACATAAGTGTACCTACGTACACATACCTCTGCACACAATTAGATGAACAACTGACAACTAATTTAAAATGTCACAGAAAATAGTCACTTAATAAAACATGGTCTACATACAGAATAAAAATACATGTGACACTGTGGTAAGCACTATGTGTTCAGTCATTGCACGATTTCACTTCATTTCATGTTCAAAATTTACTTTTTTTAAGCAACAAATATATGAAAATAAAATCATATACCTTTATATAGGTCAGTCACTATGTTCTGTGGTTATGAAATACATAGAAGTGCAAAACTAATATGTGAGTTAAATAATAGTATAAACATAACACACATGGGATGAGTTGAGTAGTTCGAAAGACTAGAGAATAAAATTGGAAACACATTATGTAGAATCAGAGAGGTATTATTAGTAATTATGGCAGTGACCAGCAAAGGAAGAACAAGCAGAAGATAATTAAGAGTGAGGGTTTGGAGAATGAAGGGTTTAATCTTTACTTCCCATCTCTGACTTATGTAAAGATCAAGATAAACAAACTGTGTTGAAGACAGACATCCACTAGCAATAAATAAATATTCTTAAAATGTGATATCAAAAAGACATGAAGAGGTTTCACTAATTCTATGTATATGAATTGATATATAATGTCAGCACATTTTTGTATAAAATGTTAAAGATCACATGAAACTTCATGGTGCCTCTCTCCAAACATCTGCCTGATTATGTCAGAGTGGCCCCTCTGCAAACTGGATGGGCACCTTCATGAGGAGAATGTTTCAAAATTGTGAAGGTCCCTAATTTCCAATAATTTGGTCCAGATACTTCTTTCATGTCAAATGTCAACATTTCCTGAACTTTGTCAGCATTTATCTCAAAACCTTGTAAATAGTAAATGTCCTTAAAATTTTTACTTTTTAAAAACATAGCGTTTTTTTTTTATGTTTGATCTGCACAAACGATTAGTCCTTTTTGGTTTTGCTTTATAATTTTTTTCACCTATGTATTTGGTGTATTTTACATATGGTATTTTTTATAGTAGATCAAATAGCAGAGCACTATAATAAACATTGACATTACTTTCTTAGTATGTACTTGTCCCCCAAACATCTATAAAATATTTGAGCTTACAAATTAAATGTTATTCTTTTTTAAATTCTTATTTTATTTAAAATGAATAAGAAACATGACATGAAAAAGATAAACAAAATAGAACACAAGTACTAAACTAGATCTTAATGAGATTATCATAGTGGATAAAAATTTCAAAGATACAAACCCCAAATAACATTTGTTTTATGTATACATATGTGTAAATATATATGTATGCTTAAATAAAATCTGAGAGAAAATATGAACAAATTATCTCAATTTGTTTCTCTGGAGGTTAAATATTGAACCAATTCTTTCTTTTATCTTTTCTCTGACATCTATGACGGAAGGGGCTACATGTTGCAGAGACTACAGACAGATATATTATTCTCTGCGTTAGCAATGTACTTTTATAGAAAAGGAACAGAGTTATAAGATGTCAATTGGAGAACATATGACTTTGGCAAGTATTTTTATTTGTACATACTTTCTTGTGAGAAGCATAGATATGGATGCTAAAATACCTAAATTTGAGCTCCAGCGCTGCTGGTTAACTACAAGCTTCACATCCACTTTTGGTGCCTCCAAATTCCTCAGTCGGTTCTGGCAGTAATGATAATAGTCCTATATGCTGGAACGGCTGAATTAATGGAGAAACTTTAGTAGAGAGTGTTGTCTAATGAATAATTTCTGTGGTTGATATATCATCATCGCATCATCCTTTTGCATTTGAGAGCTTTAGACACAAAGCTGTGATTGTAAATTTCTACTTACTCTTGGGCTGCAGCAATGCACAGAACAGAAGGGACTCTCATAACCCTCTTCAGAAAGACAGGGCAACTCTCACATTTGAAGCTTGACTGTCTACATACTTAACGAGACCACCTTTT
>NC_022031.1:19782324-19834988 GCF_000317375.1 Microtus ochrogaster | reverse complement strand
AAAAATAAATAAAAATAAATAAAAATTAAAAGAATCATCAAAAAACAAAACAAAACAAAAAATATATAAAGTTGTAGAATACTTAGAATAATAACACTTTCTACCTTTTAACATGTTTGAGTTTTATTGTTAATTATAGCAATCAGTGTTTGTGTGTGTGATTGTATATGTGTATGTGTATATGTGTTTTGATATGAGGTATTTGATAGCCTCATTAATTTGCTTTTAACCTTTATGATTTTATTTTGATGGGAAATCTTCAAATCATTTTTTAACATCTCAATTCTATCCCAAGCAATGAAGAAGCTTAAGTGTTCTGTATTTTCAAGAAATATATATATACATAAAACATTATATATCTATAATTATTAACAATGGTTTACATATTGACCTAAGTAAACTTCTGACTTCCTCATTCCAATATTTTATTAATTTTATACAAAGCCTTGTATTCTAAGTTTTCTTGGCACCCTGTTTTAGCTTTATTTTCCTTTGCATATTAATTTATTTTGCACCTTTGAGAGTATAGGCCTGATGCCCTGGTTAGCTTTGAGGAAGGTGCTGGAGATTTGGTCTGGGATCCTCATGCTTGTTCAGCAAGCACTACACCCACTGAGTTATCTCCCCACTTCCCACACAGATGCTTTCCTAACGTCTAATATGCAATATCTTGCCTTGAGTCAAATACAATACTGTGCTCCTTTCCCTAACTGTGGTGGAACAAAGACATACAGAAGACTGGCCTAGGGAGCAGCATGAGTCTGAGAGAAGTCAAGAGACATTTGGGCTCTCCCATGTTCTGCCTCTCAGCTGTTATCTCCTAACCACTGGATTTTGTGGGAACAAATTCTGTCTTCCCTAGAGGCTAAATAACTCCCTAATGGAAAGTCAGTCACTTAGGAGAAACATTAACTCTTCCAGGCCTCTGGGGTGTCATTATTTTGAAATAATCTCTTTCTAGTCCATTGGCTACAATGATAGAACACAGTATTAAATGGTACCCTTGTGGCCCAGGAGAGTTAATGCACCTCCCATAATGCTAAACCTGCTATAAGTTAGGCATGCTCCTGGCATCCCTCAAAACATCTTATTGGTTTTCTGACCAGTAAGCATCATATCAAATTGCCTAATAGTTTATTTTGCCTTTTGATTCCTTATTTGGTGTTTTTCGGTAATCTACTTCTATGGTTTTCCCATCTCCCAGTGCTTAATTCATCAGGGACTCAGAATCCCCTTTTCTGCTTCCAAATATTCTTTCTCCTGCATCCCAAAGTTTTGTACTACCTGGTTGTCATTTCACTTCCTTGGCCCCAAACATCATCCTCCTTTGTAACAACAACAAAAAAAAATATGCATCAATACTCAATCCTAATACCCTGGGGTTCTTCCCTAGAAGCATTATATTTAAGGTGAAAATAACTCAGTAATGGTCTAAGTCTTCATATATTGCTTATAAGATATAATTTAAATGAGAAATTTTATTTAATTGCACTAAGGGACATAACGATATAAAATTTTAAAAAGTACAAAGGTGATAGAGTAAAATATATGTTCACTTTTCATTTGATTCTAAGAAACTAGATACCCACTCATATGCCAACTTTATTATCAATTATCTATGTAATTCGGGAATGACCTATAACTATATTACATATGCCTTCACAGAAAGGTTAGATTAATATACGCATTGCTGGATTACTATATTTCACACAGAAAAATAACTAAATTGGGGATTATTCTACTTTGATACCTATAGCAACATTTTTTTTAACTGATTCATAATTTTCCCTTGAATGGGTTTGCCATGATTTATTCAACTAGTCCCCAAGTGACTTGAAGTCTAGAGATTTCACCTTCAACTCTTGTTTAACCGTATGACTGTCTGTTTAATATATATTTAGCAATAAAATTGCTGATGCAAAGAATACTTGGATTTTGAAATCAACAGATATGACAAAATGGCCTTCAATAATTTACATTCAGTCACACAATATATTGGGCTATTACTCTTCAATGTTGACCATTTCCATTGGTTAGAATTATTTTGCATTGAAGACGTTGATACTTCATGGAGTCCAAGACTCATAGGAACAATTATTTGGCCACTGCGCCAATGCCATTTCCTGCTAGCCTACTCATAGACAGAATTTTAAGTTCTGTGTTTTCCACAGAGCAACACAAATAGCAATGACTTATAGACACCTTCTTCTTGCTTGCATAGCCAGCATCAAGGTCCAAGGCACAGAGGGTATGAAGAAATGCAGGTGTGTGAAAATAGTAACCAAAGTAGTAAAAACCAGGAAGAGACAAGCAGTAAAGAGGGCATCTGAGAGCCAGTGTGACTCTGATGTAAGCGTCTCAGTGTCAGTATCCCCTGGTAAATTTAGTCCCAGGCGGATCTCTGTTTCAAAGTCACCAGCGCTTGCTGGACCTTTCACGTTGGAAACATTTATCACATACTTGAATACAAGGTCTCTTTCTCCCTAGTCCCTTCTATTTCCTCTCCTCTTCCTCCCTCTCTCCCTTTTTATCTCTAGCTCATTTTCAGATCATTTTGTTTGAATCAAGATTAGGAATAATCTTGAAAACTGCTGCGAAGACTTTCCTTTCATTATTGAAAAAAAATAGAAAAAAAACCCGTTTTCCCATAAAAGAGAGAAAAGTGTCCAGCTCAACACAATAGTCTTTACACCCTCATAAACCACAGTACCACCCAAGATGTTAACAAGCTGGCATGTTTTGAGCATCAAAGATAGAGAGGAAACTGTGTTTACATGTTTGGCAGAAAAACTAATGAGGAAAGTCAATTGGCCCTTTGTCTTGAAGGTCTGGAGGGCCCAGCTCTAATGTTTGGTTTCTTCATTGGCACTTGTTCAAGTAATCACTCGTGGCCTGACAAAGCAGCACTTGTGTTCTATTAGTGGCCAGGCTGAACTCTCCGCTTGGGCTGTGTTGTCTCTCAATAGAGAGCAGCGGCAGAGGGCACACTTATTTGAAAACACTAAATCAGACCATGGTGATCTTTCTCCACCAAAGAAACCTAGAGAACAACAAGAAATGTTCCGAGTCTTGCTCCTTTTGTGTGCAGAAGGGCAGGGGGAAGGTGGGCCCAGTGCCTTTGGGGCAATGATTCGGGAAAGGCAGTGACAAATGGGAGCTCTCCAAGAGCTCTTTCCCCTTCTAGTATGGCTGTCACATTAATGTCAACCCCAGCATAATGCACCCCATCGTTCAAGCGGCAAGGAGGCCGCCTGAGCGTACAATGGCAAGAACCATCCAGGTGATGACCCCAAAGGTTCTCAGAGGATGCGGACAGTGTCTCTGTAAATAATGCTTGGCAGGAAGGAAAAGTCCTAAAGTGGTCAAAGTGAGACACATTGTAAATGCATCCTCCCCACTGCTGTCCTTCCGTTCAGCATGTTTCCTATTGGACCATCTTTTTGTGCTTTCATTTAGAGGAAGAAATGCTTTGGGGCCCTCCTGGCATTTTTTTTTTATCTGCACAACTTCACAAGTGAATATCCAAACATTTGGCTGCTAATTTCAAAGTTCTAAACCAGAAATGAGGACTCCAAAATCTGGTTGCCTGCAACATTTTTTAAGTGACAATTTTGGCAGTTTTACCTACAGATCCAGTAAAAATAAAACCTAGGACAGTTTGTTCTTAAACTATTTCTGGTATCAGTTCTGTGGAGAATGTACTGAGCTACACATAATTAAATTTATTTTTTTTTTTTTTTAGTGACTGAAATTTTACATGTTCAAAATGAGAATTTGGGATAGGTTAAGATATGTCCTCGCCTTTGCCAAATCCTTGAAGTTCTCTCTGGCTGCTTGCCTCGCATCGGATCTTTTTAGTGAAGCGCGTAAGTGTAGGTTCTATGTGTGCAGTGCCTTGGAGGACGTCTACACTGAGAAAATGGGAGAATGCTAAGTGAGAGTTATTACTCAGGAAGTCACGGGATGCAGATATTTAGACTTTTTTTTTTGACTAAAATGTTCAATATATTTGACTTACAGTGTCCAATACGCATTATTTTCTTTCTTTACCAATTACCTAGTTAAATGTTTCATTTTTAGAACCCTTCAGGAAGGGTTCATTTTATATTTCTGTAACATATTTTACAGAAGCTTCTTGAACTGCCATTGTCCCTGAAGAAAGAAAAGCATTAATTTTGCATATGGGTAAAGCAATTCCACAGTCCCATGCCTGTTGTTAATATTTACTTTGGTGTAATGACCAGAGTTTGCCTGGAGCACAAATGACCTAGTGGTGGTGGTGGAGTAAGTAAACAAGTGGAAGCTTTCAAGAAAAAAAAAAAAAGGCAATTCCATAAAGCAAAGAGAATCGGCTAAAGCACTAGGCCTTTAGCAAGGAAGTCTCACGGGCAGGTGGTGCCCACAGCCCTCCTTGCTTTAAGAACGCAGCGGTTCTAAAATAGAATTTTCTTGTTTTTCAATAGGTGCTTCTGTTCTCTGCCTTGAGAATTGGAGAGATGCTCTGCCACCCTCCGCCCCTGTCTTTCTGCCTCTCCAGGACATGGCAGCGCTCTCCCACCCGCGCGTGAACCCAATATGGGTCCTTCCTACAGTCTCCTGCTGTGGATAGTCAGCCATTGCTGCTGACTCCCAGAGCCCAGATCACTGCCAAGCAAGGAGCGCATGGGGGCGGGGTGCGAAAGAATGGTGGCCAGCAGCTCTTTCTCAGCAGAGGAGCTGTCTGCAGCCTCCAGTCAGGATGGGCACGCAGCTGCAGCAGAAAGGCCGGCTCCCTCCATCAGCACCACATCCTTACACAGAGAACACGCCCCTCCTCCCAACAGCGGAGGAGGTTTCACTCAGAATCTGTCAAAGGCGAAGTTGAAGACTCAGAACCATTATGATTTCCTATAGACATATACATTTTCTCCATGCATTAAAATGTGTCTACTTCCTACAAGCCGCGCACATTTTTAATGCACACAGGATATATTCGTGATGAACTGAACTAATAAACCCATTTGTCATTTACGGTACTATTAATGGGCCAAGTGTGCACATATTAGTACATCACAAGTACATTCTAATATGTACATGTACTACACAGCACAGTATAACTTGCATGAACTGCAAGAACTGTGTGTGTAATATTGTGCTTCAGAATTAATTCAGTCCCTAAATGGACCTCATGTAACTGGTATCTTCGGATCTCAGGGCTGGGGCTTCATTTACCAAACATGGAGGGAAGATCAAGGCGGACTAAATAGAAAAAAATGATGAAAGTATATTAACTGGGGTGGATATCAGTGCATTTCCGTGTTCCTCTTCGGCATAACCATTCTATAGCAACCTTAATAATTTTTTTTCCTCAGGGGTGAGAACTTAAGTCTGAAACAATAGGTGCTAGCTATCTGCTACTTCTCAGTTTCTATCAATGCACAAAACTGGAGGCAGAACCCAGGGTATGTGGTGGGGAAAGAAAAAGGTTAGGGAATCTTGGGTAATTTCTATGGGTGGAACATTTTCATAAAACTGTTCAGATTACAAAATTCAAATATTGTAGTATCAAGTACTGAAGTTGCGTAGTGCTATGAACACTGATCCCAAAGGGGCATTGAAGAAAAAAAGATTTCTATTGCTGAACATATTTTTATATTGACAGAGAATAATTTAAATAATTGCTTTCACACTAGATGTTTATCATATTAGTAACAAAATGAAACCAGATGCTATTGGTATATGCCCTGGACAAACAGGAGAAAGTGGATTCAGGAGAGGAGGCAGAGACTTCATAAAAACAGTGTCAAAAACTATTTTCTTTGATAACCGTTACTTCCTTGCCTCACCGCCAATTAAAGATGATGATAGTAGATAAGTAAATAAAATATTAAATGATAGTTAAACAAGAACTGAAGAGATAAATAACCTGTTTTGGCACAAAGTTATGTAGGTTAATTTGAAAATATGATTTCATAAGCAATTAATGATAGCCCATGAAGTTCATTCAAAACATAGGAGAATGGTAGCCAATAGTATTTTTTACATAATTTTCAAAAGAAAATGCTTAAATATAGAATTATCATTACTCTAATGTGATGGAATGGAATATCACAATTAAATAAAGTAGGAAACTGATATTCTGTGCCAATATTAAGTCCATTTTATCATTAAAACATTCATTTTAAAATTTTGATAGAAATCAAATTAAAAATAATCTCAGATGTTTTAAAATAGTTTCAAATATAAGTTATGCTTTCCACAAAAAGTTAAGAATTACAATTTGTCTGCTGTAACTAAATCTGACTTATTTATGAACTGTCAGATTTCTCAATAGGAACTGAGAAACTATTACCAGAGGTTTTCATTAAAATTTAAATAACAACAATAATAACAAGTAACGATACATCTTTAATAACAAATAATAATACAGTCTACTGTTTAAAATAAAACTATGAAAATATTTAAGATTTATTGTTTGCAAAGATCTGCCCAAAATAATCAATATTATTATTTCATTGTGATACACAAAGAGTAGTAGTAAATTCTCTTCCGCTGTGTCTGGACCAGTCGAAGGTTCCAGTCACACTGTGAACTACTACTTTTTTCAACTTAACCTCTTCATTGTCCATAGGACGTGAGGCTATTTCATGTGTTTATTACACTCGTACCACTTACCAGTTACCTTGAAGTTAAAACTTGTAGTGCACCTTCACCATTTAGGCTCCCGCTTTTCTTTGTTAGACACAGCGGTTTGATGGCAAGGCAGGGTGTACGGTGGGGGGAAGGTGTGCATCGCAAATGCTTAAGGACTTCTGCTGCTTTGATATTATAAACAGACAAGCATAGGCACCCTATTAATCTATAAAAATGTGAAATCACAAATATTTCTAAAACTCTTCAAAGTCCTTTCTAAGGGCTTATTTGCAGCCCTTAGAAAGTAAAATGGCAGTTTTCATGTGGGTCGAACCCTTTTCTTAATTTAAGAATCGTTGTTTTCATACAGGTCCTGATGACCTGATACTGTCATCTCTACATGGCACAGTTGTATGACCTTCAGAATTATTCATCGCCATTGCAGGCTTGTGTTTTAAGTATGTCTTTGAAGTCTTTGACTAGATTCAGTGTTTACAAGGCTTCTCTCTGCATGAACTGGGTCATGGTGCTAACATAGCGTATCCTCAAACCAAAGCAAAATCCTCCTACACATCCACTGATTGTTTATCATTATCCTTTAAGCCCCAAATAGTTACAATCAGCACCTTAAGAACTACTAATTATACCATTAATTTAGCTTATATTTTCTGCATTGTTTTTACAAAAATCTATCATATGAATGTTTCTTAAGAAATATAAGGTGTTTACTGCAAAGTGAGAAGGCATTTAGTTATTATACATTTCCAGATAGAACCTAGCCTCCCCCTCTGAGTTTCAATCTTTCCAGAGGGTCTAGTGAGTACTCAGATGATGGAAACTGACTAAAGCTCCATGGCAGGCTTCTGCAGAGAAAAATCGAAATCCTGCAAGTTTGATTAAGCTTGCTAATTTTCAGTCAAACAAGCTAATTTCCAGACAGATTCTTCTGATGTTTTCCCTCTGTTTGTAATTTGCATCATTAAATAGATTGGTGTTTCAAAGCAGCCAGTGTACTAAGGTCATGGGGCTTTTTGTTAAATAGCAACCACCTCTTTTATTTATTTATTTTTTTTAAGGAGGAACAGAGAGCAGCTGATCCTGCAGTGGTGTGGCTTCCTTTTTTCTTAATGGGAAGAAGCCGAACTACCTTGTGGATCAGAAAAATTTGCTCTGGTTTGGAGCCCAGCTTTCCTCTATGGTTTTGTGCTCCAGAAAGCAGCCCAGGATCACAGGTGGCCTTGATTATCAAGAATTTTTTAATGGTGTCCCCCTCTCCTTCCAAAAACAGCAGGACATCTTCCTGATGTGAATATCTCATTTTAAGTGGCAGAAAATTCGAAAATCTTAAAGCAATATCCAAAATCTAAATTAAAAATATGCACCATTAAACTTCAAAGGGCAAGACTGGTTCACAATCATTGCTAGTGCTACAAAAGGCCTACGTGACTATGTAGAGTTATACCCTCTCATAGCCAATGTTTTCCTCCAAGGTTTTCAAAGGATGGCTTCTAAAATAACACGCCTAGTGTAGAGAAAGAAGCTACACCTCTTCACTCCTGCCTGCACCTCTTCAGAATCAAATCATTTCCTTTTGTCTCTCTGGTCACAGGGATATGCCCTTGGCACCCTGGAGCCCTGCTTCTTTCTGCTCTCCAATCTGACAGTGGTGCAAGGATTAAAAAAATCTTCAGTTATATAATGCTGGGCCATTCATATTAATGTGCCTGAGTCAAATTAGCCATCCTGTTCGGCAGGAGGAAGGAAAACCATAAAACATAATGTGAATTCCTATTGACAATCTCACTGTCTCAGAGAGGGGCCAACTATGCTGTGACTCCATCCCTGTCCCAAAGCACAAGCCTGTGGAAGCATATTTTGACATTGAATCTCCTCTGTCATATACTCTAGAGCCATTCTGATTCAGTGCTCCCTGGGAGTAAATTAATAGAAAAACTATAATCCTTAATCAACCCTTACAGATGTTTATTGGGGAGAAGCCAATTTCATTCTGTGATAGCACTGGGTTTCTCTTTTCAATGTGTTTGTTTGCAGAATTTCCTCTTCAGGCTACCTTAAGTTATAAAATGTATTTTAGGAGATTGGCCATTTTTTGCCACCATCTTTTAAACATTTACTGAGGAAAAAATGTGCTTGAGAATTTATTGTCATGAAGATCATTGAGTTCAGAAGAGCATCAGTCTGGATAACTAAATATGTTTTAGAATGAACTTAAACCTTAAGAAAGCTATGTTGGGTAATGGGGGCACTTTAGTACATGTAGAAAGTAGATCCTCTCATGGGCCTAGATCTTATTTTGACAGGATAAACTTTAGAATAGGCTCATGGGAGAGTATATAAGGGAAGAAAAAGCACTGTATTTATCAGCATCTACCTTTGGTGAAGGAATACCGTCCCATCCTCCTTAACTGCTGAGCATTGGTTCCAGGCTATGTATGAGGTTTCCTTGCTCCATCAGGCTGTCTTTAGGAGAAGGGAAAGGGCTGGGCAAGTGCTGATTTACAGACAGCTTTTCCTGCCTTTGGTCTATTTGTCAAACAACCCCACCTACAATTAAAATATGGTTTGCTGCTCACTTCAGAAAAGAAGTCATAGTATCAAATTACAATGTCGCATTTGCTTTGAAATCTTTGATTGGTTAGTGAGAAGTCAGAAAAGAATTAAACTGTCCTACAATCGACAAGAAGGGAATATGATTCATTCTATGAGGGCCCTGAATAAGTGACAGAAAACAAATATTCATCGTAGACAATCTGAACAAGCATTGGACGAATGTAGCACTGTTCTATTTACATGGATAAGGACTTGCATAAACCTGTTTACTCTACGCTGAGGTCGTGAGGACAATTAGAACTATTTTAATTATGTCTTACTTGCATAGGTAGATGTCACAGAAGAGCATGGAAATGTCTCAAAAATGAGGAAAGAAAGGCTCCTGTGATTGTATTCTGCTGTGTGCAAACATGACATATTTAATTAGTATTATATTATATCTTTCAAAAGCCACCAAAGATTTAAGACATGATAATTACCTTTTAACAACTTGCATCTGCTAAACTTCTCAAGCAACTTTAACTTTCTGATTCTCAGTGCAGACCACAAGTGCCTGTTTCTCAGGGCAGAGCACAGAACGCATGCATGCTGGCCACAGAAACGGAACTAAACTAGACATACATTGTTTTTATTCTTACCCATAGAACATGAGAGGGACGTGGATGATACTAATTCATGTGTTCCAAAGTGAATCAGAGAAGGTACCCTTAATCAGTATTGAGTTATCATGAACTCACTTACTGTGGATAACAGCTGTACTAATAACACATGTTTATGTGTTGCACTTAGGTTGAAGGAAATCATCAAGCTTTTAATTTTGATCAGAAAACTAGTTATTCTTCCGAAAGCATTTTTTTTCAGCTCTCACTCTATTGGGCTATGCAGAATTTCCAAAGCAGCACAATGATGTAAAAAATGCCCTTTTAATCAGATTACCCTTGGCGGGCTTCCCAAACTCAGGCTGAAGTGTGGTGCTTGTGGTGTCTCAGCAGCTTACGCTAAGCCTGCACCATGGAAATAATCTACTTTTAAAACCCAGGAAACAAATCGACTGCACTGAAGACATAAGTCGCTGTCATTAGGGAGTGATTAGGCTCAACATTTTTATACACTCTACTAGCCCACTTTTAAATTATATATCTCTGGCCGATAGGAGGGAGGCATTTCTGGTGAGTGTTTAGGACAACCATGCAGAAAAGGTGGCAAACCCAAGCGCATAGAGCACTAAAGGAAAAGGGAAGGTTACTGCTTCAACTTTAATCTGCCACTACCAGGTTGAGACGTCCAGATACTAAAATATAGCATTTTGTACATGATATGTAAGTACTGGTTTTTCCTTTGTAGCCTATTGGTTTGTTTTTGCTTTTTTCAACATGGTATGGATCACAAACCCCTACCTCTTATCATAGGCTAATATGCTGTTGTGAGTCAAATGCATTACACAGGAAATTGTGTGGGGATTTTATAATTTGTATCACAGGGTACTAATTCTTCTTTACAGGGAGGGCTTGATTGTGGGCGAGTTGCTTCCTAGGAAAAGGTTATATTGTGGAGTATAACACAAAATTGGATGTGCTCTTAAATGGTTGGCTCTAATCTTACAAAACATCTATACTCACAGCAAACACAGACAACATCCAACAAAGCATCCAGGAAACTCAGGTTTATAATCCTATGCTGTAATTGTTGTTGCCTTGCCTTCTAAAGTGTTTCTGCTCACTAATGAACTGATGGAAGTCATTTCTGGCTTGTTCTTTTTTTCGTATTTATTATTATTATTATTATTTTAAAAACTAGGGTAAAATTATCAACCTGCTTTAAACAGGTAGAAAACATTTATGTAACGAGAAGCTGAATGTATGCTCTCTGTCAGCACACAAGGGAAGTGTATTTTTCCAAAACACGGAGAAAATGCTGGATTTGAGAATAGGCTACTTCACCAGCCGAATCTCAAGTTTAAGCTACATTGGACATTTCTGCTGAGGGTTTCATTTCTAATTTATGAAATGTTTCATTAATCTTCAATCTGTCAGCTCTTTTTGACAACAATCAAGGCTGACAAAGATGAATATTTATTAAACACTCTATACTGTAGAAGTTTTTTTGATACATACTATTCGTTGTAGACCCCATTACCCTTAATTTTAAACGAACTATACTCTTCAGATCTTTCCCCCCACCAAAGGACACAAGGACACAGAAAACATAGCAAAACAATTCTTGCATATCAAAAGGTACAATACTGGATGTAAACACAACCCACAGGAATAAAAATAAAAACTGCAGCCTTTCCTTTAGCAGAATTGCTAGGATTCATTTTAAAAAAGCATTTCCCAAGTATTTCAAGCATATATATGTATTTGTGTGTGTTCCTCTTCTTCCTCATCCTCCTAACACAGCCCCTTCCCCAGCCTTTTTCCAATCTCATGAATAATTCATGAACTGATAAATATGCAATTTCAAAAAGTGCAGACAAGGCAGCACTGCATTAAAAAAAAAAACGAAAAGAAAAGAGCATGTGCTTTTTACTCACAAGTCTTGTGCTACACTTTATAGGCAAAATTTTCAGAATTCAAATCCCGTGTTGTATGTATAAATGGGATGGTGTGATGAGCTTTCTGTTCAGACACCTTGCTAGACGTGGTAGGAACTGTTTGGAGAGCATTGTACCGCACAAAACAATAAACATATAAAGAGATGATGTCAGCAGTGTTTTGTAATTTTATGCTTTCTCTTTGGAATTTTTGAATAAGTAGCTTAAACTTTTACTCTCACCAGTAAGAAGACCAGGACAGTGATGTCTCGCGTATGCGGCATTTCTCTGGTGGTACCACACAAAAACCTTCAGCTGCTGGGGTCTCTCTCCTAACAGAGTGGAGCATTCTTCAGAGGCCAGTGTCACACAATCAGCAGTAAACTGGTTCCCTCGAGGTTTCACACAGGTAAAACCGACCATCTAAGGACGGTATATAGGGAAAGATCGAGGCCCTCCATTTTGTGGGCTAATTGCTTGATTACCAGCCTGAAACAAAATGGAGGCGAGACCTTTTAAAAGCAGCTCAGGCGGCGTATCAGAGGAAAGTGGGAAATGGACTAAGGGCTGAAAATATTTCCTAAAGAAACTCTAACGTCTGAGGAGAAAAAGATTAAAGGTAATGCAATAATTATGGATTACATTGTATTCATAAGGCTGGAAGTAGTTATGATAAAGAGGAATTAAGTACACATTGAAGGAGAATTGTTCTAGGATAGCAACAGTTAAATTTAAAAGAAAAGAGACAAAAAAAAGCCGTGGATTTTAGTCTGAAAAGTAACCTTTCAAATGAACACTTAAATTGGAAGACACCATGGGTAAGAAATAGACCACAGCATTTAATTTGGCCTGGCTGGTTGGAAGCCTATATTTACCGTACTGTAATTTCAAATTTAATTAAGTCACACTGCTGACGCCAGTAGCATCAACACAGTAAAGATGATTAATTGCATGCGTAAATGAAATATAAACAGCTCAGAAAGTAACATTAATGCAGAACCTTGCACACAGAAACGGTAAGATCGATTTAAGTGTAAGCGCCTACCTGGGTCTTTGAGACACATGCCAGGATTGGCATAAGGGTCCTGTGATTGAATATAATCGCTGTATCAAAAATATAACCTTTTACAGGTCATTATTTTCCTAAGACACCTATCCAACCTCCCCTTTCCTCTCCTCCCTGCACCTCCACCCCCAGCTTGATTTGTTATCTTCTAGGAGACTTTTCACACAATTTGCATTGTCATCATACGGATTGGCCACTGGTACACAAACAGGAGCTGACACACTGCCATGGAAGGACAGGGCTGTCACAACAAGGCAGCTGGACTCTTAGATATTCACTTTGCTTCCATTGTACTTCCACTCACAGCAGCGCTGGGACAAAGGGCCTGACAGAGCTAACCACGGATTGTCACCTTGATTTGTCCAGGCTAGCAGATATGCAGAAATAAATTATATTCTGCTTATGAACGTAACACAAAAGCAAACAAGCCTGCCCACTGCCCTTTCCAGGCAGTCATATCTAAGGAGCATCTCTTTCTTCAGCACTCCTGCTTGCTGCCTTGCTGGGGAGATAGGGAAAAGAGGAAAGAACCATCGATTAGTGAGGATCCAGAAAGCCTCCCCAAGATTGTATTTCTGACATTAGAAAACAAATTCTCTGGTTCACAGATTTGTGATTTGTCTCTCCCTTAGCTTTGATTGGTGAGGAATCTGAACAAAATAGTGCAAAATGTAAACTTAACACTTAAAAAAAAAGCCATGTAAAACCCAGCAAATAAGCTTATGCTTTCATGTGAAATACATACTGCATTTAAAGAATTCTTTAAAAAATAAAATAGTGACATTGTTCTGTGTCTAATTATTTCTCAATAGACATAAATCTTACCTTAGTTAAAATTTACCAAACGTTAAAACCCTAAGCCTGAAAGTGGCAAAAAATACTCAGCTGCTAATGAGAAAATCTACTGAGTGATGTTTTTATGCCACAGTTTAATTTACTACTTTATTGACAAGGTGTTTGTGGGCCTTTGAGATGAGACGGTTTTAATATCCACATGTAGATAAATGAAGTAGACAAGGTTGGAAAATTGTTTTCTGGCATCTTTCTGAAGGGGAAAAAAAGGAACATTTCTTTGTGCAGCAGGGATAAAAATATGTCACCTTATAAAACAGGAATCCCTGCAAACCTGATAAAGATCAGACACGCAGAAACCTTATAAATTCTTCCCATTTTCACAGACAATACCACAGGCTCGCTGATCCTTCAAAGGACATATTTTCATGAAACCATAACCTCATATTTAAACTTTTTGAGTGTCACAAGGTTAACTACAGTTTGGTCCATTATTATTTCTGATGCTTTTCCAACAGGATGTGCAAGGCACTGAAAAAGCATCCCACTTGTTCTTTTACAAAGAAATAAATGGTAAGATATGTCCAATCTGAAGACACTACATTCTAGATAAAAACATTGCATTCTGTAACTGGGCATACAGTATTTAAAACAATCATGCTAAAACTATATTTCATTAAAAAACTATTCATTTCGAATTATCACTTGTTCTTTTCTACTTCCTTCTGCACAGTACATACAGATTCCATCCACAAAGCCACACTTGCTAGCCAGTGTTTTAAACAGTGATTAGAGCAAAACTAACAGTTATAGGTGGCGCACATGAAAAGTACATGAAGCCCTTCCCCATACAGAAATGCAAATGTCACTTGATCAAAGGGCCGCGTTTTCAGAATGAAAGATGCACTCGGAATTAAATCTATGCTTTAAGAGGCTAGGCAAGAGAGCCCTGCATAACTCGCCTTAAAAAAACGCAGGGAACATCTAAGTGTATGAAAAGTGCTATTTATTACTGCTCAGGAAAAGAAATGATACAGACGTGGCTTTCCTCGGGATTCTATGCAGTCAGCCGTAAGAGCGCTGTGCTTGTGCACCTGACTGCGGCAGAACCCGAACTTGATGGTTACAGGGGATGACAGAAAGGGAACATGGAAAGAGCTATTATGCAGTTTGCAGGGGAGGATTTCAGCACATTTCAGCTTCCTCTAGCATCCTAGCTGAGTCTCTGTCTCTTTCTCTATTTTCTCTTTTGTTTATTTGTTTCTCTCTGTGTGTCTTCCTCTAGATCTCACTGTCTCTTTTTTTTCTCTCTCTCTCTTTCATGTATGTGTTTACTAGCTGTGCATAGCTTTTAATTCTGAGACTCGGTCTCTCCTCTGTGGCCACCATCTTGAACACTCTGTACCTTTTAGGATCTCACATTATTTGACAGGTTTTCAGGTTGCTTTCATATTCCAGTCTGCTTTATAGTTGTAAATAAAATTCACACATTAGTGCCTTACTGCACATGGTCCTCTTTGAAAAAAAAATGGGAGGGGGCAAGATTTCACTTCATCTCTGTGTTTTAATCATAAGTTCTGAGAATACAATTCACGGTATTAACATTTGCTCCTGATTAAAAGTAGGAATGCATGCAGCTCAGGGCGATCGTCGTTCAAGAACTGAGTGGTTTTCAAAGCCTGTCATTTGTGTTTTAAACTATATCATGTAGATATTCTTTACGACTGAGTGTGGCACATACACATGATTCTGGAAATAGGAGTTATTTGCAATTATTTTATACTAAGTACACATTAGAGTTCCATGTTCAAAGTGAGAAAGTAGTCTATACTCATCTAAGGAGGGAAGAGCCAACACGACTCAAAATTCCCAAAACAGAGCATATTACATCAAAACACAAACTTCAATAATTATGCTTAAAACAGCGATCTTTTTAAAAAGCACTTTGCGGAGGAAAGAAAGTATAAGATTTTTATCCCAGAGAACAAAGTCATAATCGTTGAACTCTTCTCCCTAGGATGTTCCTGACTTTTCTCAGGATGTTCCTATGAAGCATTACTAGGAGCAGGATTACGGCTTGGCATTGCCCTAAACTTTTTTTTTGAATTTAAGAGCAATGGAAGCCACAGCACCCTGCTCCTGATAGATTGGTGAGTGGGCCTTCGATTCTATTTTCCACACAGGGTCAAGACTGCTGACAAGGGATTAATCAGCTGCTCCTCCTAAGCCATGAATCAGAACAATTGCTGTCAGTTTCCTATGGTACAAATGCCTAGAAATAGAAGAGGTGGGAAATGAAAGAACGTATCAGGAACATACACACGAAAATGCCAGAGAATAGGAGAAGCTAGCTGTAACTACAATTTGGCTACTTGTAATTTGATCTGCTTCAGTCACCAAATTACAATGATGAAATATATGTTGAACAAAGTACTTTCGTGGATCCTTCCTTCCCCTCCACCCACCCCTGAGATCGTGCTCTTATATTCAGTTGTGACATTTATTTTATAAGAAGCGTTGTGCCCATTTACTTTCGTCTGGTAAGCACTGCTTATGTTCAGGTACGCACTGAAACACTGGAACATGTCTGTTGACTGAGGGCTAAATTTAGGAAAGGCTTTGCAAAATGCGCGCTGCGCTTCTGCACTGATAGCGCAGAGGCAACGTTGTATTTAACCTCTCCGTGCATGTTTGCATTATAGAACTGGAAAACGCTGAGTGAAAATGTCTGCACGGAGGGGAAATGAAATCGCACATTCTTAGAGTGTGACGAGAGCCTTTGTGTAGGAAGATACACTTACGTTGAAATGGTCCTTCTGTAAATGAGATTGCCCCTAGTCTACGAGGACGTGAAAATGCACACAGACTAAGCACACATTTTCAGAAACAACTGTGTCTAGATTTCTAGATAATATTGCAGGGAGGTATTTCTGGTTCTGAGCTTCGGGATTTGGTTATTTTGGGAAGGTAAGTATTAGGACTGTGATTCACAAATAATTAGGAATATATATATAGTCAATGGTGAGTAATAGTGGTACCATAAAAATGAATTCATATTGAATCAGAAAATGCAAATATATAAGGAAATATTCAAAGCAAGAATTTTCAACTATTAAAAATATTCAATAATACTAAATTAAATGCTGCAGAAAACATTTCTTTTACACTAAAAACAATAGCAATTTTTAGGCTGATAGATTTTTTTTAGTATAAGAATTTGTTTCTTAAAATTTTAAGAATAAAATTATGTATTTATACCTTCCTGTAGTAATGTAAAAATGATCATTTATGAATGATGATTGTGTACTGAGATCTGTTGTTACATAAATAATTGAAAATAATGGATGTATTTTGATGTTTCACAATGATGCCATATATGTACACAGTGTATAATAAAATATTAAAATTAGGAATAAATGAGTGTAAAGGTTATGAAGACATGAGTATTAAATCCTTTCTATCTGCACCCAAATTATGTTTTAGTCTAGGCACATATTTAATGCAGATTCTGAGCAGTAAACCCTTGCTATTTTTAAAGCACAGCACAGAATTAGAATGTTAAAAATCTATTATATGAAAACAGTGCATTGTGTAAAGATAGTATTAGTAGGATAGTATTTGTAAACACCGTGTCTCATCACTTTAAATGACATCTTCAGTGTTTCCAAATGGAGGGTAAATAAAATGGAGTCGCTAGAGAAAGATAGATAATTTGACTGTTTTCACAAGAGTCCCTTCTCTTAAAGGATTTATCATGTAACTTCAAAATATGACTAAGAAATAAGTGCTCAGCTCTCAATACCGCCCTTAAATTCATTGTAAATACAGTTATGATCTGATTATTGATGTTAAGACTATCTATTGCTTACATGAAAAATAACCTTTGGTTAACAGAAAAAAAAGAACTGAAGAATTCTGTAAACGCAAATTGACAGCCAAAGGGCTTAGAAGAAATGCTATTTTTAGAAATAAATGACTTATTTTTATCCACATGCAAAGATTAATGCATCTTATAATTGATGAAATATTTGATTAAAAAATAATTGCATATAGAGTGATTCAAAATGACTGTTTAGCACAGTTCTGACAATGATTTATAAGGTGTTTGGCAAAATTGTACAAAGCATTGTACATAATCTGTAAGGGACTATAAAGAGTAGACCTAATATTTCCTGTTTATTGATAATTTTTATGTAAGTGAAAGAAATGAAAAAGCATTTCTAGAAAGATTCTAAGAATATACCTGAACTAAATGATGCATTTGTTTAGCATTTCCAGAATTTATTCTAATTTTGGAAGAGTGCAATATTTTACTGCTCTGCATACAACAGAAATCCGTATTTTCAATGTTACTATCCAACAGCCTAGGCAAAAGAAGTGCAGGAAATGCTTTGCATAAAATCTCCTATCTCTCTCTTTTTATTGTACATGAGACTATTCTGCATATCCACAATTAAATAATTAAATACGTGTTATATAATTATAAATGTTTTAGTAAAAGGGGACATTGATGTGAATACATGTTTCAAATCTCAAATACCTATGAAGGCACATTTGAAGCTTAATTTGGTACCTGAATGCAGTTTCTGCAAGACAAATCCCATTTGCTACAGACGATGTGCAGAGGTGCTCACACAGGGCAGGGTCAAGGAGGAGCCACAGAGGTGGGACAGGGATGCATACTTTCCCCTTCTTTTAGACAAGAAGTCATGGAAATGATTCCTACTTTTCTCTTCAGAATGATCTGTACCCAGGAAGGATAAATGAGGAGATCAAAGCCACAATCAGGCCATACACTCCGGATAAGTTTTTCTCAATTATAGACAACCTTTAGGCAAAAAGAAAAAAAAAGGGAAAAGAAGAAATGTCTCCTTATCATTAAATACAATCAAAATTAATATTTCTAAATTGCTGAGTAAGAATGCAAAACTGAACTTCAAATGTGCTTTATTTAGTTTTCTGTACCAGTATTTCAGCTGTTTTCTTAATATAATTTGGCAAGAGAATTTTAAATGGGATCTAAAAATATTTTACGTGGCATAAGTTTGATTTTAAAATTCCATTACAATACATATAAAAATTTAAGGCAGGAATGACAATAAATTAATTATTTTCTTTGTTTACATTTAACTCATTAGAGTGCTAATATAGCCACAACAAAAGAAAATTTAGAAAATAGATTTGAAAACACAAATCCACTGCCTTATTATTCTTTCTCATATTTTTTATTATTTAATTAAAACAATTTAATTTAAATTTAAATATATTTTGATCATATGCTTCCCCTCCCCAAGACGTTCCAGATTCTCTCCCCATCCCTACCCACCCACCTTTAAATTCTTTCTCAGAAAAAACAAACAGAAATTCAATGCAATAATAGAATTCCATAAAACCAAGAAAACAAAACAGCAAGCTCAAATTGAAAAAAAAAATGAAAACAAAAATTTAACCCAATAAAAGCACATGAAAGTCTATTATATGTTGGTAAACTACTTCTGAAGATGAGGCCTGCCCTAGAATGGTTGATATGCCTATTGTCACTCCATTGGAGAAAACCGATTTTCCCCTCTCCTAGTAATATTAGTGATAGTTCAGTTGTTAACCTTTGCCCTAGTGGCTCAGGATTTTTTTATTCATCCACCCATCCATCTGTCCATCCATTTTTAATACAACAAAATAAAGTATAAAAGCATAAAACAAAACTATTACATTGAAGTTGGACAAGACAAATTAGAAAAAGAAAAAGATCCCTCTAAAAATGAACAAGAAATAGAGACCCGAGACCCATTTCATTCACGCACACAGGAGTCCTTTTTACTAAATTGAAAGCCATAATATTAACACAGAGGACCCAGTGCAGACCAGTGCAGACCCTGTGGATGCTGCCTCACTCTCTGAGTTCAAAGGAGTTCTGCCCATGTTGATTTAGAGGGTCTTGTTTTCTTGGTGTCTTTTACTTCCTCTTGTCCTTACCCCTTTTCTGCCTTTTCATCCATGGGGTTCCCTGATTTTTAAAGAGAGAGATTTGATGGAGACATTCCAGTTAGAACTGGGTGTTTTCCTGTAAAAGTTTGTATTGGTAGAAATCAGGTTTCTTCTAATAAAAATAATATCAGAAATACATCTAACCACATTAAATTTCATAGCCATACTGCTGCCATTACCTGCATCACATACTTAAGGATGTGCTTACTAAATATTTGGAAAACCTAAAAATATGGTTGTGAAATGTGATTTAAAGAAGAGAGATACTTCACAAAACTAAACTAAGGATATGTTTCAAATATATGTTAAACAGATTTTGGTATTTTTATTTTTAACTTGTATAACTGGTATAATTATCTTTAACTTGATGTAACTTGATGTACATTTTTTTATCTGTGACACAAAAGAAATTTTGGTTAAATAACGGTCCAAAATTCCACAAACGTGAACTCTCAGAAGATTACAGACAAAACCAGGTAAAAATCTAAATATTAAGCATGATAGTGACGTTTCTCTTAAAATTTCCAGGTTCAGAGCATCTGTGTATTCAGAGAATCCAATCTTTACTTACTTGTGTTTAGAGAAAATTAATTCTGTTTTTAGAAAAAGGTCTTCTGGTTTGCTTCCTTTTGTCAGATGATAGAAAAATCTGAAATTTTATAGTCTATTCGGTTCAAAGAAAAATAGCTTAATAATTCTCTATTTCATCTAACATAAAATATAAAAAGAAGAAAATAAGTTCTTGACAATCTCAACAACCATAGACAATTGCATTTTAACTATTTCTTCCAGTGTTGTTCCCTTGGAACTTGTATTTAAAAAAGAAAAAAGAAAAAAGAAAAAGAAAGATGCTGTTACAATCTGCACACAATTCAGCATGCTACACTGTTGTTTCATGGGGTGTTATTATTTCAAAGTGTGAATAAAGTGTGCTCTCATTGCAAACTTCAAACCACACACTATGGAAATGTGTGACCTGGGTATTTTAGATAAATGACGTTTCAGTAAACAAGGAAATTCGCCTTGTGAAAGGCACTAAGTTGAATAGTATATGAAAACAACAATCATTCTGCCCTCTTTCTTGTCTCCTTTCTCTTTTTGCTGGGTCAGAATTTTGTTGCTAATTTAGAGCAAAAATATAGTATTTAAAAGAAAACGTGTTTTAATGAAAACATTTACCAAAATGGGCAACTCAGTTTCTTTTTCTATTTGCCAAATGCTTTCAAACCGTTCCTCACTTGGAGGATATAATACAAAATAGTAGTTATGAGAATAAGAAAATTTGAGGTGTTTTTTGCAGCCATTCTTACAGAAAGAGGGATTTGCAGGTTTAATTGGTGCTATAGCCTTACATTTTATGTAGAAAATATGGATATGCATTGTCAGCACTTGCAATGCCATTCACAAAGGACACTGGGCTATGATTCAAAGACGTCACTTTGTCTTATATGCTGAGCTGTTGTTGGAGGTGGGGGAAGAGAAAGAGAAAGGGAGGGAGAGACAGAGAGATGTGTGTGGATACAGATGTGTATGTGATATTGCGCGCATATGCATGTGTGCATTGGTATGTGACATTTCGTGTGTGAACATGGATTCTGTGAATGTATGTGCCCAGGTACACATATAGAGAATGAAAAGTCCCAGAACTGCAAAATTAAATGGTGAGAAAAATGTACAAAGAGGAATGTGAGCAGCATAGAATAATTCAGGGTGCTCCAGAGACACAAAAGATTCTCTTTGCCCAATTTTCCACTGTCGAAATTCTCTTAAGGAACTATGTTTTCTTTTATATCAATAGAGTCTGGGAGATACTAAAGAACATATTGTTCAAACACCCACACAATTCCCTCAACTGACTAGACAGGTATTTTTGACATGTGCCCAAAATTTATTTATCATCTTTCTCTGATAAATTAAAATTGACAGAGATAACCTGATACTGACAATAGGATGGAGTGTGGGGTTTCTTGAAATAAATGTGATATTCTAGAATTGGACAATTATAGTGCTTAATTGATTGTCTTATTTAGATAGACTGAGGATATATTTGAAAAAGACTCCCCCCTCCCCTCCCTCTTTCTTTCTCTCTCTCTTACTCTCTTTCTCTCTCTCTCTCTCTCTCTCTCTCTCTCTCTCTCTCTCTCTCTCTCTCCCCCCCCCGTGTGTGTGTGTGTGTGTGTGTATTGAGAGAAGGGATGATGGATAAGAAAGTTTTATGCCTTAGGAGCAGGAGAAATCATCACAGATGCAGGAAATATTTAAAATAACACATACAGACATCTTAAAAGCCCTGATTGCAAGTGTCAAATGTTTTTTAACATGCTTCAACTGTAAAATAATCCTGGCTTCATTACTTGGAGAGTCAAACCCTGACATTATTTGCATGTTAAATACCTAAATGTGGTATTAATTGCACTTTCTCACTGGAGTTTATTTTACCATTAAAGTGCATAGGACATATTTAGAAATATGGTAGCCTATATCCATGTCTGCTTTTATTCATTTGAAACAGGATTGATTTAAAGACATCTGAAACTCTACATGCTCTGAGAGACATTCTCTCTAGATTGTATCACTGGTTAATTTTAATATGAGTAAAACAATATATTCTCTGCTTGAAATGAATATTATGTTTGTATTTATTTAAAATTTAAATAACCTTGATTTTAACTTAGCTTCAGACACATAAAGAAGGAAATAAAATGAAGGAAATAAAACCTAAAAGAATATAAGTTGTATTGTCAGTTTTATAAAAAACTTTATTTTATAAAGTGACAATAATATTAATTCTTCATCCAATGAAAGCATAATATTTCTTTTTTTTACTACCTAATTTTTCAATTGAAAAATAAATACTACTAGATATGAAGAAGAGTAGAAACTAAAGATTTTTTGTGGATTCCTTGAGATGCAAACAGAGATTATTGTTTCCCAATATGATTTCTGGATAATTTAATTATCTTCTATATGTCATGAGATCACCAAATTTCTAGAGTTTCTACTATTGCTATTCCCCAAAAAGTATATAACCAATCACTATCTCCCCTCCTCTATGCTGATATAATTAATCACTATCCATTTCTCCATATTCATGTAACCAGGCACTATTGCCCTTCTCCCATATTGATATAACCAACACTATTGCCCTTTCTCACATTTATATTAAATCACAGATATTGAAAAAGAAAAAAAGCTCCGAGATGCTAGTGTTTCATATGTCTGTTTCATTGACTTAAATCTTTACTTTTTAATACAATTTAAATGTTAATTAAATTTTCTAAAATTAGTCTATTAACATGCTCAATTCTTTTAAACCAGTTCATTAATTACCCGTTTTTATTGAGTCACATTTTCTAAAATGCCAAAAACAATTCCATTGACAGATTCCATTCACTCATATACCTGTTTGCTGTTTGGGGGAATAATGTGTTTGTGTGTGTGTGTCTGTGTCTGTGTGTGTGTGTGACTTATATTTAAAATAATATGGTCAATCTAATAAATAAAACACAAGCTTCAGTTTTAAGTCAGTATTCTCATCTGTAGGTATCACTAAGTCTATCTGTGATACCCTTCTTTTTGAAAGACCTTAGTGATTCATAATACCATCCCCTGTGCAAATCTTCAGTGAAGTCAAGTTATCGAGCATAGAAAGCTGTTATGATATTTATACCAATACGAGTAAAGAATCAGATGATCCAGATTGTTTGAGGCTAAAATAAGAAGGAAAGGGGGAAAGACAGAAAGGTGCTAGGTGATGTAATTTGACTGATCTCCATGTATGATTCATGATCAGTCTCAATGTTTCTATACAAGTTTCAAGAAGGCAGAATATTGGTGATCTGCATGTGTAAATCTATATGTATCTTGTTTGAAGGAGAATATGCATTTGCACGTATGCATATTTAATAGCTAATTTTAAGGGTATGTACATACTATTTCATAGCAATGCTTTGTAAGCTTTCATTGCATTTAGATTTTGAAAGATAAAAAGCAAACAACCATACAATGTGCAACACGCCTAGAAAACAGAACAGCAGAACATTCTCTTAGGCCCTTGCAAGCTGCAAATTTTCTTGCTAAATAGAAAGGTTTTCCACTTGTTCCAGTTCTCTGAGTTTTGCCTATGCAGCACTTTCTGTGGTTGTTCCTCCTATTAATCACACAAGAATGTCACTTTTATTACCTTAGCACTACAGTTTTAGACATTTCCAAATGGCATACCCGGTTTGCATTACCCAATTTATGTATTAGACTTGACTTTGAATACATCCTCCTTATTTCTAAAACAAAAACAATCATCAATGTAAGAATTTTGGTCTTTAACTCTAATATGCAACTGAAAAATTTCTCTAATTTGTGAAAACAATCCTTAAGACTTTTCAAATAGCTTTTTGCCCAGTGCCCACTTACTAGCTTATGATGACTATGCAAAATGAGTATTTGATTTCTGGTGTGTGTGTGATAAAGATTTTTTTAAAGTTTATTTTCATATGTGCCCTTATTGAAGATTTTGTTATTAATATTCAAATATAATGAGCATAAGCCAGTTTGAACATGTTCGTCCTATAGACAATCTCTGTCGCTACCAAACTCATATGAAATATTATAACACAGTTCACTATTTTGCATAGTAAATATACATTAGTAAAAAGGATAATGCTAGAAAGATGATTCATGAGTAAGAGAGGTTTCACATTGAATCCCTAGTACTGATGTAGAAAGACAGGCTTGTGTGGCTGTTCATATACTTGTAACCCCACTGCTTTGCAGCATGGAGACAGAAGAGTCTCTGGGGCATGTTGGATACCAGCCTCCCTAAAGGTTCAGAGAAGGACCCTATCTCCAGGTACTAAGAAACTGAGTGGCAAAGCAATATGTCTGACAATCTCTTCTGGGCTCCTTGTGCATACAGAGACACATAACTACACACACTGGTACACACACAACACACATAACACACATGTGACAGATACACACATGCACAGTTTTTAATCTGGATTGAATATTATACTATGACTAACTTAAATTGTGAAGCAAAATAATTCCAAGACATAATTCTTTGTGTATTCATACATATTAGTTTATAAAATTGGATGTTGAAGCACCATATTTTATTGTGAGAATAGTTTAATCTTAGGGTTTAGAATATGAAAGAATAAATATGCTTCAACACTTTGTGAAAAAGAAATAAACTAAAGTTTAAAATATTGATTTTGCCAGTATCTACTATCAACATAATTACTGTTTGCCAAAATGTAATAATATATCATACACTTCATTGATATATAATATGTCCACAAAATGATATATGGAGAGTCAATGAGATGACTCAGTAAGGTTGCTTACTGTCCATCTTGATGGTCTAAGATCAACTTCCAGTCCCAAGAGTGGAAGAAGAAAACTAACTCCGCTAAGGATTCCTCTGACCTCCATAGAGTCCATTGCATGCTTTCATGCTCAAGCGCATCCATAAACACACACACACACACACACACACACACACACACACACACACACACACACATATATACACATAATTAAATAATATAAAAAGAGACCAAAGTGACATATAAAACCAGCATTTTATTTACTAATGCACTTAATTATGGTCTTGGATAATCAAGCCATCTGACCAAAGAGCTGAGGGTAAATGGCCGTGGATAGTGTCTGACAAAGCAATTGTCAAAATCTTTTTCCCCTCTACCTGAAGCTATTATTGATGTATATGTGTGGCTATTTGGGAAAGTCCACTCATGAAAGGTTTAAATTCCTCTTGTTTTCTTAATAGCTGAAATAGAAGAGTCTTCAAATTCCACTTAGGAATAACCTTCACAAAATTGCTGTGAAAACTCATACCAGATTAGGTGACGTTTCATCTCCTTAGTAAACATGTAAAGTATCACAGATACTTCTACTAGATTAGGGCTCAACAAGTTACAGGCAGGGTTTGCCCTGCTTCTGGCTGTCTCTAAACATTTCCAGTCAGAGTTATAAAATGTGATAAATCAATATGTTTTAGTTTCGGAGCAAGAAGGAACTCCTCCATAATTCAGGAATTATTCCGATGTTCTTATGTAAGAAAATGAAGGCCAAAGAGAATGGAGTACTTTGCTCAAGTCTTAGCTCTGGAATTCATCAACAGAGTAAGAGTAATCGGGTAGACCAGCACATCTCAGGACACTCCAACTAAAATATCTTCTCTCAGGTTTACTTGTGCTTAGCTAATTCAATTCTGATTATTATCTGAAGAAGTCTGAAATTTATGCAGCTTTTAATTTCATTTTTTCAGTGACTCAAAGATACCTCTTCTTCCATCAAAGAATTCATTAAAAAAAACAATAATAAAACTAGATCAAAAGTTGAAGGTACCAAACTAGAACTGATTTGAACTCTTCTGCAACAATTTGTGTCTGTGATAGGATGACAATAGTAATGGCCAGCATGCATCAAGACACTATACATATAGCAACCAGGTGGTTGAGGGACAAAAGGGATAGCCACACAGGTGGAAGGCTGCTCAGGGATAGCTTGAGAGGCCATGCCCTTAAGGAAAGCATTGAGCATCTCAGGGCGCTCACTGCAATTTGCCTCATTTGTAATTCTGTTTCCATTGCTCACATTAACATAGATTTTTTTTTCCTTAATGAATGTTTCCAGCTAAAAGGTGGGGAGTGATAACCCACGTGAATCTTTTTCATATTAGTTCATTAAATTAACACAGTTCTGACTTGTAATGAGGCCTTTGCCTTTTGATGTTTTACTCAGGTTTGCAGAAATATCCATGACAATAAGTGTGTGCCCTGCAAACATGATCTTTTAATCAAAGAAAGTCATTTTTTGTTAGCAAGCTCTTGTAAAAAAATTGCATATTTTTCTGTTTTACTTTCTGAAGATATAAAATTATTATAAATATTGGCTATGCCATAATTTTTATTTGTTTCTTTAGTTGAATTTTTTTCTTTTCTTCAACCTCAGTGACCAGCCTTACATACAGAAATATCCTTTTTTTGTTGTTCCTGTTTCTTATCCTATTTTCAAATTAAAAATTTAAATTAGGCATTTTTAAAGTAAATTATAGCAGGAAGGAGGATGCTTTTTCCAAATTCTGTTACATGAAACAAAGAGAAAACATTGCCACATTTATGAAGACTGTATTTACTAAATCATTCACAAATTAGACACTTCAGAAACAACATGCTACTCGAGTAGCAAGTACTCAATTCGTGCATTGCCTGGAGGCTTTGGAGTACATCACCCTGCAAATCCATCACAGGAACAATAGAATCAAGCGATTCTGAAATGCTAGAGGAATCACGCCTTCTCATCCACTTTTCAAAGGGAATATCTGGATAGCCAAGGCTTGATGAAAATCTCTGTAATTCTACATATGACAAGCTGGGAACATTCCATGATCTTATTAGTGCCCAGTCATTCACAGTTTGTTTTTTCTGTATCAAAACATGTATAGAGATAATAGGAATAAATTGTTTATTCCCCATGTTACCAGGCAATTATAAATATTTCAGCAAATGGGCTACACTGTGCCAAGGTTAGAATCTAATAGAATAATTCAAGATGCAAATGCCATTGTCTAGTAAGCTAATGTTGATGTTTCCAAGCAGTCCGCATTCAGTGGGCTTCTAGAGACAATATTTTCAGAAGAATAATGTATGCCACAACTTTGAGACACTGCTAGTCTATTACTTATTATTTCTGTAGAGTCTTCTTTATGATTTTTCTCCTTGTATAGTATTCCCAGGAAATTATGCTGTGCCTGGTGCATAGCATTATCAACTGAAACTGTTAATCTCAGCCTAGAACAGTTTAACATAAAAATTATAACAATTAAACTAGGTGTTTACCCCACCACATTTATTATATTTAATGGTTCCTGAGAACCTCACTCAGTTTGGTATTTGTAGGTAACTCTTTTTATTGTTCCTTTTTTTGCGAAATAAAATGAAGCGGTAACAGATGATATATATCAATAGAGATGAATTTTCTAATTTTATAGTGTCTATGAAAAAGAAAAAGATGTTTCAGAATCATGGAACTAAAAGGAATTTGAGGCGTTTTTGAAGCCAGCCTTTAACAGATCAAAGAAAATGTACCAATGAGATAAAGCAGCATCTGAGTGGCAGCTAGTCTTCAGGAGTAAAACCAAGGCAGCATCAAAGCCACGGGGCAAAGGCTGGCAACGTGTTCTTTGCATTGTTTGGTACTTCTTTGTCTTTTCAGGACCCTTTTCCTTTGGTAGTAAGTGAGAGGTGGTTCAAAGTCTCAGGCTATCCACTCTTTCTCTATTTGAGTATTGTAGCATCTCTCCTACTCTTCTGTTCCCATGGATACACATAACTATGCTACTGTCCCCTCTTGTTGTTTTCATTCTCTGGGAATGAAAGATTTGGAAGACATGGTTGCTATTGTACTTTCTATAAGTAAAGAAGGAATGCCAAAATCTGCCAGACTTACAAGTGGTCTTTGGAAAAAGCTAGAAAGATGAAAGACATACTTCACTGGGGCATCTTCAGCTACTCTGACATGAGATAGATACATCTTTCTCAGCAGGTACAAACACACCTGCACACAGAAAACTAGGGTGCAGTGCTCCCCGCAGAGCCTATGATGCTTTCTCATCACATGTCAGCTCTCTTCTGTTAACCAGACAGTGCTAACGCCATCATCTGTTTTGATTGACTAGAATCTCTCCAATGACCTCCATCTGCTACAAAACTGAGTATCTTTGATGAGGTGTAAAACTTATTTGTATATGAGTACAAAGATGAGTATTTATATGAATATTTCTTCCCAGCCCAAAATGCAATATTAGTAATATAATCCCAATTCTTAAGGAATATTACTCAGGTAGCATCTCCAGAGAGACTTCTGCATGGTAGTGTCTTCAAGACACAGCACCATTGGTTCACCCATGAGCTTTCAACAGTATGGCTTCCTGGATAAGATCTGCAAGCAGACTAGTCAACATTCCTATGCAGATGGAGGAAATCTTTCAAAACCCCACCATTTCCATTACATAAAAAGTTACAGAGAGATAAGGTCTGCCAATAGAAAGAGAGCAGGTTTGTCTTTTTGACACAGTCTTAAGAAGTCAGCGATAAACACATGCAACTAAACACAATACTAATTGGACTCAGTAGGTCTGGGGTGAGTAACTGAGTTTGTGTGTGTGTGTGTGTGTGTGTGTGTGTGTGTATTTGTATAAAACAAAAAATATAAAAGAGATCATGGATTTGAGATGGAGTAGGCAGAAGATATGATAGGAGTTATATGGAAGAAGAGGCTGATGGAAATGATACAAATTGCAATATACTCATGTATGAAATAATCAAATATTTTTAAGAATTAGTTTCAGCAAAAGCAAACAAAACAGTGCTTGGGTGTAAGTAGAATGCTTGCCTAGTGTTTAGGAGGAGATCATGGCATGATCACCAGATCACTATGGAAAAAGGAAAAGAAACAGAAACAACTTGTGCCCATTTGGAAAAGTAGTCAAACACATACAGTAAAATGCAAATCTTCCTAAGTCATAGAAAGAAGTATGGACCAAGAGAAAGCATGTCAGTGTGAAAAGAGATTTCAGTGTGATTTTAGTTCTGTCACTTCTGTTAGTTGAAGTTTGCTATTGGTATTTAGAAAGGATGTTGAGAACAGGTATGTTCTAAATTTCTAAAACCTAAGGTAGTTTCCAAGAATCTGGTTATTTTTCATTTGTTTTCAAGGGGGCAAGTAGCTCATGAATTCCACAATAATCAGAATGAAGAAAACTTCAAATGAAGTGCCAGTTGGCCACTTGAAGACCACTGGCTGGAATGCTACTCTTTGTCACCTTCAAATTTAAGCTACTTTGCTCAATCTACATCACTATTTTTGCATTTTAACCCTGTTTGGTACATAACCCTTTTTCTAGGCACATTGCATCATATAGATTTATATAAAGTATTTTGTAATAACAAAATTATTAATTGGCACAGAAATGTACATAATTCTAGTTTTTTCTTAAATGGAATTTTAGACCAAAAACAAAAACAAAATATAGGCTACTCAGGAACACTCAGAACTGAGCATGGACCCTGTGTATTTAACATTTCCCTTTGGGGTAGCAGAGATATTTTAGTGGGATTATTTCTTAATTTCCAAAGGCAGGCTAGGGTTGGGACACCCAACCCTTAACGTATAATCAAATGAAATGGCAGTTTTCCAAGAGCTGCAAGACGACAGCTAATTAGCACATTAATTTATATAAATAAAATTCTCTTTGCTGTTCCCCAGTGTTCTGCCTGAGAAGTGCAACATGATGACTGAACACAACACATCACAGTGAAATTTACAAGCTTGGAAGAAAAGAAATAGAAATAATCTCTTGACCTTGTTCTAACGTTTCCGCTACCCCTTCATCAGCAACACTATACAACAGAGCCCTACACAGGACTCCGTCATTCTGCACATCCTCAAATCCAAGGACTAGTTCACAGGGAAAAGGAATCCCACTTCCATGTTACAGGCCAGAATTCCTGGATAACATACCCTCAATCATACTTCAAAGGAAAGTTTCAGAGTTAAAGTTTGCTTTTGAGTTTTTGTTACATATGTTTTATTGACAAAAACATTTTTTTTTGTTTTAAAAATAGGGTGGTTTTTTTTGCCCACAGGCATTTGATTCCATTATTTTTATTTTATTATTAGCTATTTTTGGTTGGTCTAGTTTTTGAAAATTAAATTACTCTCAAATACAAGGCAATATTTTAACTTAAATTTTTAGTTGAAAAGAAAGGCTAAGTCTTACCCATTTATTGGTTAGTACATGCTAAATAATCCCAACTCTAGGGTGGCTGATGGAGGATTTCTGTGGGTTTAACACTGTCCTGGACTACCTGGTAAGTTCAGGTCGGCTTCTTGAGCTACATAATGACTTAAAGAGACACCATCACTAAATAGAAGCCTTAAATTTTATAAAATACTTTGCTAAATTTATACTATATTTTAATTATTAATATTACATAAAAACAGGTTTAATAATATGTAAATACACTCTTATTTCTACACAGATGTACATATAAATGCCTATTTCTGGTTATAACTCCCTTGACAGAGTACAGCCAACAAAGCCCTGGGTGATAGTTATAACCCATTATTTGGTGGTAAAATCAACTTTATAAATAATAAATTAGAACAGAAAAGAAGAAAATAGAATTTATGTCAAAAGCCTGAGCACTGTTCTATAATATGTTCTAACCATGCATGTGAGTCTGAGTGTGCACATTATGATGTAATGACTCTTTAGAAGTCAGACCTGTGAAAGTTTGTAAGATCTTTCATAAAGGCAGTATAAAGACTATAGGGAAAGCGTAGGTTATTAAATACATTTCTAGTGTTAGTGCATCTGTGGAACATCTTACATTGGACATCATGTGCTATTGAACAAAATGTGCAGATGTGGTTTAACATTTTGTTGGATATAGTGTCATGAAGACTATAAAGGAGGGATAGAGGCTAGATACTAAGACCAGGGATATGATGACGTGGCCTCTAATGGCACAGTTGTCAATGGAGGCTGAGTACTAGATGTGTGCTCAGAAACCTCAGCCCTGTACAAAAGCACGTTGTAGCCAAAGACTAACATAAGAACAGTATCAGCCTATACTAAGGAAATTCAAGAGTCATTCTGTGTGGACTAGGAAACAGAGGTGGATGTGGCAAACATGATAAAATGATGCAGAAACAAACAAGTAGGAACTAATCACAGAGAACGCTGTCCAGCAGGCAGAGGGTTCTACTGCACTGAGGTACGATGGGAAAGCTTAGCAGAACTGCCATGCTGTTTCCACTGAGTTCTCTGATTATCAGAGGAAGAGAAGTTTACATTCAAGCAAAGTTGAGAAGAGAAGGAGAGCTAGTGGATAGGAAGTTAGCAGCATCTATGAAAAACAAAGTGATAATATCTTCATGAAGGCTGGCAATTGTGAAAATTTATATGCAAGTCAGAATATATTTTGAAAACCTCTATTTACTGATGGGATATGAATGAATGGTGAATGAAAGAGGCATACCAAATATAATTTTATAAATGGTGGCAGAGACTTTGCTGATATGAGAGATATTTTAAAAAGTAGAATGAAGAAGACCCATGGTGCTAGTGAATGGTTGAAAGGAGACTATAATTAAGATTCTTTTTATTTAAATTGTTTAACTGTGACATTTAACTCCTTTGACAAATTCTTGACTTCTCTAATCTAAACTCTTCCTGAATCTCTGACTGTTTAGAACCTGAGAACTTACTTTAGGTCCTGATTTCTGCCACCACGAGATTCCCATCTTTTCCCCCGTTTGACCTGTAAAAAATGTCCATTTCTTTATTGTAAGCAATATTCAGTAAAATCAAAATCAAAATGTTTAAAGACCATCAATCACACATTCAATACACAGCCAATTTCAATATTTAAGGAATATAAGGTTATCAATCAAAAGATTGCAACCGTGATGATCTTTGAGAATGCCCAGTGGTATGGGGCAAATTAAGTAATTGAAAATTATAAGATATAATAGTCTGTAATATTAGATATCATGTTTTATAATATTTAATAATGTATAATATAAATATCATACATAAACAGGATTTTATCAAATTGCATTTCTGTGTTAAAATATAAGCAAGTATACATTTATTACAGAGACATGTTGAAAGATCTGTAGGAAAATTACTTTTGAGTGTTTACTTATGAAAATTTACTACAATTTAGATTTTTCTCCATGCTTTCTATGCTTTAAAATATTTTCTATGAGTTTTTAAGTGCACTGACTATGTAATGTCATGACTGAAAGATATTATTTCATATCACTCTTGCCCAATTTCTGGCTTTTATGAAATTTTTTTTCCTTTTTCTATGATGTTTCCTGAGTCCTGTGATGGGGAAAATGTGATATAGATCTCCCATTTTTTGCTAAGAATTCCACATTCACTATACAAAGCACTTTGTGAAGTAGTGTGTTTCTATATTAATTATTATCTGCTTAATAAAATTATTTTCTGATGAGGGGTGAGAATTGTACCACACTATTGGTAAAAGGATAAGTATTCAGAAGTTTTATATGTGTTCATTTAGCAAAACAAAGTAATGAGGCTTATGATTCCCTATAGCATGGGTTCTTAGCCAGGCTTACATTATCTGAAATTAATTGTCTTGTGGGGTGGGCTTTGAATCTATTGGCTACCCATTCTTGTACCAATGAGTATATCTGATCATTCCTATAATTATTGTGACCTACAGAGTTCACCGTTGGACAAGAATGTTGGTGGCTTTTCTCCCCAGTAGCCTGCCAAGCACTGTATTCATGTATGGAATTATGTACTATGAAAGCTAGAAAGCATGGAAGAATGTACCAGGTCAATGCCAACTTGATTTTTTCATGGTCTATAGTCAATACATTGTGTTCTCAGTAACAGGGTATTGATGGTAACATCAAGATCAGTCAAGCAAGTCAGTACTTCAGCAAAGGGGGTCATGAAGATCACCCTAGCTGATGAACTATTGGAAATTGATGGCCACTGTAAAAACAGAAGTTGGTTTTACTTAGTTGTATGATACACTGTTGGTTTCTAATGCTCCAATAAATGACACCTTACCCTCTTCTGCAACTTGACATAACAAACTTGACTCGGTACATCATAAAGAAAAAGAGAGGGGAATAAGGAGAGAGAGGAGAAGACATGATGACATTGGAAGAAGAATAGAGTGGCTGAGAGGAGTTGGAGGGGAGAGCCAATATTAATAGGATCTAAATATTCATGTATGGAATTATTAAAGAAGAAATAAAGTTTTTAAAAGTAAAAGCTAACCTAATTATAAGTGCCAAGTGTAGTACATATGCTTTGTGCCACAGATTTGGGAGATGGGCTGGTAGATCTATGTAAGCTCAAGGCCAGAATGACCTACATAACAAGTATCAGGTCAATCATGGTTACGTATAAGGAGATTATGTCTCAAAAAAACCCTTAAATTTATCTTCAATAACAATAGAATTAATTTTATAATCAGTAAAAAAATACCCAATTAGTATAATTGATGGTTTTCTTATCTTCCCTGAACAATCTCCAGAACAAGACAGATCAGATAAGAATTTATTCAGCTAAAGGTATAAAAAAACCAAACTCAAATTTATTTAAAAGATTCTCTCTTCTACTTGGAATAAAGTTATTCAGAATCATAGAACCTACATCCCAACATTGAAAATGAAGCAGATGGCCGGGCGGTGGTGGCATACGCCTTTAATCCCAGCACTTGGGAGGCAGAGGCAAGCAGATCTCTGTGAGTTCGAGGCCAGCCTGGTCTACAAGAGCTAGTTCCGGACAGGCACCAAAGCTACAGAGAAACCTTGTCTCAAAAAACCATAAAAAAAAAAAAAAAAAAAGAAAGAAAGAAAGAAAGAAAATGAAGCAGATGTTATTGATATTGTTTAAGAATCTACAGAATCTAGAACTCAAAGAACTTAAGGAAAATCCAAAAAGCAGCAGCAAATTTTTTCTAGATAAAATGAGATTCTTAGTTACTTTTATTTGGGGAAGAAAATAAAAAGAAGGCATAGGTAAGAAGAGAACACCTAATCACCTAGAAAATATGAGGGCCACCTTAAGCAGGTGTAGAGGCTGGGAATGCAGTGGTTAATAGCGCAGTAAACAATTTTCATGTACCTGATAATATTTTTCAAAATGTTTTCATTAAGTACTGGCAGAGAAAATGTAATGTTCGTGAGGACATAATAAACAGGTCAGGGTAAGTGATTGCATCACACACATACATGAAGCAGTAGCTGGCTAGATTAGCATAGATTAGGGTAGGATACTGCAGATAGAGCATCTCCTGAAGCACAGCAATGAAGAGCCAGTTAAACCCTTAGATCAAGGACACATAGCTGAGAGAATCATTTCATGGGAACTCCAGGCATTCAGCAAATATACCTCATCAACATTCTAAAACTGGGCAGGTAGCATCTGAGGAAGGGAAACCTCCTGAAACACAAAAGCCTTGGGGGACCAGATAGAATTGGAATTAGCGCCACTCATCCACCAAGTAGCCTGCTTTAAACATGGTGAGACTTTCTATTGTTCCCAAACTGGTGATAAACTGTCTAAGGACTAAGAGGTAACTGAGTTACTCTAGACACTAAGATCTCAAGGCTTTTCAGAGGTAGGTACTATCCTTATATTGACCTGAAATCATTTGACAAGGAATGGACTTAGACAAAACAATGTATCTATACTTGAGTATCTCATTCCATCCCTAAGTGATCAGATGGAAGACAAACAAACCAACCTTCTGGGTTTTACTGTCATTTACTTTGAACTTTACTATTCTTGAAAAACACATGTTTTAAACATGTATTAACACATCAATAAAAATTGATGACATATATAGAAAAGTCAAGGAATGTAAGTGAACATCAATAGAAGCAGATGGAGAAATAAATAGGTACCAAAATGTTCAAGTAGGAACTTTGCTTGTGATGAATACACTAATTGAAACCCCAAAGGGAGATGTGAGGAGCCAAAAAGGTAGTCATTATTAATCATAAAAATCTCCAAAGGAGATAAATAGAAAAAAGTCATAATATCACCGACAAAAAAGTTCACATGGTGAGTTATCAGCATACCGAACACAGGGAACTTGTAGAGGAGTCAACAGAAGTTTTAAAAGCTGAAAGACTAACACAAACAAGAACATTCATGATGGGCAGAACAATAGCAAACACTATGACAAGCAAAGAACTGGAACCATAGAGGAAGAAAGAAGGTGGGACAGAAGGAACATTTGACAATATAACAACCAAGAATTTCTTAAAACTGATAACATATATCTAACACACTCTACAAAAACCACTTCAACCTGTGATACCCAAGCAGGATGTTTACTAAAGAAAACTGTACCTAGGCATCTTTTAAATAAAGACTATACTTATATCATTTGATCTTTTCTCTACACTCTAACCACTCTTGTACAGCCCAAATTCATGGTCTCTGTGTATATATACATATATGTGTAAGTATGTATGTATGTATATATATGTGTGTGTGCATATGTATGTGTGTCATATATATCAATATGTGTGTGCATATATGTATATATGTATTATATGTCTGTGCAGATATAAAAGTACAGAAATAAGTATGCAGAGTCCATTCTGTGTTGCTTGTATGTGTATGCCTTTAGGGCTGACCCTTAGTAACTATTTAAGGAGCTCATCCCTGGGGCAGATGAGCCCCTCCAATAACATATACAGAAACAAAAATCACTTTCTTAGAAAAATCTGAAGGGGAAATCATGTTTGACTCATTTCACACACTATCCATGTCAAAACTCAAAAGTTTTTCCATGTTTCTACTTTGCCATATTGACCAAACAGTCTGTAGTCAAAGATTCTTACTGGAAGGCCAGAAGGAACACTATTTGCATACAATAAAGATGAGATTTTAGTGTCATTTTAAAACATCTCTTTTTCATGAAAAATGAACCTTTTCTTAAATCCAAAGCCATTTACTTTCTTCTAGAAATTGTCCCCCTATGCAGTTGTAAATCCACCTCCAGAGAACAACCCATACTTAGTATAGATTAGTTAATAGTCTCCTGTGAAATAATATTCATATCTTTGCCAAAACAGTTCTTTTTCCCCTAAAAGTAAGGTTTGTTGACTGTGAGCTGAACAGTATTTCATGCAGGCAGAAACAGAAATACACAGCTACAGACAGAAAGTTTCCCAATGGCAGAGAAAGAATAAGTTGACTCTGACATCTTAAAAAGCATTTCTGTGATGGTTATCCTGAATACCTGAGTAACTACTGCCACGCTCTGTTGTTCTTATATTCTTTTATCTCAGTCTAAAACCTTGGCTGGATAGGAAGGATACTAGAGAGCATGGGGTCTGACTAATAAGTTAGCTTTGTGGCACTGACTTAAAGCATCACAAGTCGGAACTCTCTGGACCTCTCTTGTTTAGTATTTCCCAACACATGAATCATTCTTCCTCAAACTCCATTAAATGTTTTTTTTTATTTTTTTTGAATTTATTTATTTATTAAGGATTTCTGCCTCCTCCCCGCCACCGCCTCCCATTTCCCTCCCCCTCCCCCGATCAAGTCCCTCTCCCTCATCAGCTTGAAGAGCAATCAGGGTTCCCTGCCCTGTGGGAAGTCCAAGGAAACAACCTAGATGCCCTTCAATGGAAGAATGGATGAAGAAAGTATGGAATATATACATATTAGAGTATTACTCAGCAGTAAAAAACAAGGAATTCTTGAAGTTTGCGTACAAATGGATGGAAATAGAAAACACTATCCTGAGTGAGGTAAGCCAGACCCAAAAAGAGGAACATGGGATGTACTCACTCATATTTGGTTTCTAGCCATAAATAAAGGACAGTGAGCTTATAATTCACGATCCTAGAGAAGCTAAATTAGAAGGTGAATCCAAAGACAAACATATAGGCATCCTCCTGAATATTAACCTTCATCAGGCGATGAAAGGAGACAGAGACCCACATTGGAGCACCGGACAGAAATCTCAAGGTCCATTAAATGTTATTTACCCAAAGGTTTTTCTTTTTAAACAGATTAAGGTATCTGGCTCTATTCCATAGTCACTGCATTGTTAAAGTATTTTAAACAATAAATAATATTCTCAATGGTACCATGTTCTTATAGCAACAGCGCAGGGGAGACAGAAAGAAAAGAGCATGTGTTAGCATTTATGGACAGGTAAGTGGCCTAGTAAACTTGAAACAGGCCAGCTGACAAGTCAAGAAGTCCTATCATCAGGCCATTAGGAAAGGACAGAATGAGGGAACAGTTGCAAACACATGATGCAAAAGCAGAGGTCTCAAGAGCTAACTCAGATGATCTCTATATACTTTGAAATATATTAAAAAGTTGAAAAACTATCCAGGTGGTGGTGGCTCAGGCATTCAATTCCAGCACTCGGGAGGCAGAAGCAGATGTATCTCTATGAGTTCGAGGCCTGCCTGGTATATAAAGTGAGTTCCAGGATAGACAGGTTTATTACACAGAGAAAGCTTGCCTTGGAAAAAAATAATTGAAAAACTACTGAATGACTTTCAAATACAAACAAAAACATAGATGAAATAAAATATAATTCACTATAATTGCTATTATTAGATTATTAAAAAACTTGGCAATTGCTGTCTGTAGAAAATAGATAATAATAAATTGCTTAATAACAGCTTGAATGTCTAAGCAACATAATCATTGTCTACTAGAGTAAGAGAATAGTTCCACATTATTTAGTAAGTTAATTTTTGTTTTTAAGTTTATGGTAAAACTCTTACTATTGTTGATAAGTAGTTATATATTAAAATTTGGAAAAGTATAAACACATGATATGCTAAATATCAATTTTTAATCTCTATTTGTGAAATTTAAATATTTTTGATTTGTTTCTCTTGAAAAAAACACAAAACTATATTAATATTTTATGATGTGATTTCAGTTGAGAATATATGTAAATAACTTATGAGTTCACAGATAAATCATAATTGAAGTTACATACATTTCCTGCCAATGTTATTTCTTCTTTGGTGATACTTTGTATTTTTTCCATGTTTTTCCAATCCTATTAAAGCATATCTATCCTCACTCCCCAGAAACAAAATAAATATAATTTATCCCATTGCACAGAAGACATTTTTTGTTAGAGAAAGTAGTCATTCCATAATGCCAGTTAAACTAGTTTTTACATAAACTTTACTATATGTTTTCTTGACTTTTGGTTATTTAAAAATGAAAATTCTCCTATTCTTTTCATCTTATGTCATCCAATCAAAATATTTGTAGCTATATTCTAAAGTCTTCTGTGGTTTAGCTGACGGAAGTATCATTGATCAAACGCTCTCATATCACAATTCTCATAAGATTGAAATAGCCCAGACACTTTATTGAAGGATTATAATCCAGTGGCCACATAACTTTAATAGTAGAAATCTTACGATAATAGAGAAAGTGTGCATTAGTGCAAAGGGATGTAAGTCAGTTCAGGGCCTTGGGTTCAGCCCCTAGATTGGCTAGGATGCTCTGTGGATAAATCCATTGGGAGTTTCCCAAAATCAGATGCAGATCCCCCTAAATAACCTTAACGAAAAGAATCTGTTCATATGAAAGGACACATCCTGTTCTATAACCAGGAGCCTCTTTGGACCCTCTACATGTTTTTAATAATAAGTAAACTATAATATATTTGTCTCTCCATTGTAAGAGACCCCACAACCCCTTTTTCTTTCACTAAATATTCTTGGATCCTTATAACATGTTCTTGGAAACAGCAGAATTTTTTTTCCAGCAATACAATTTTGTCTTCCCATTATTTTTCAGGTACATAACAGAAAAGCTAATGCTGTCCATTGGAATGTCATTATTAAACAAGCCTCCCCAAGAGTTAAAATCAAGACCTCCAAATACTTTGCTCTGCCAATTGCAGTATTGCAATATTTCACCCAGAACAGTCACTTCACTATTCAAATGCAATAATATGAACGCCCAAACAAATTATTTGTAGATAAGTTTATCTCTGCTATTTTAGACAATTTTAGAAAAACCACGTCAAAATAAGGGGGCAGGAAGATGAAAATTTTGTATGCACAGTTTACAAATGTTGAATTTTTAACAGTGCCTGGGAGAACGCCTTAGGTACTTCAAGATTTTGGACCGCTGTGCTAATTTGAGTAGCTGTGCCTGTCTGCCTGGTACCCTGGCATGACTCGGGGTTACTGTTGCATTGTGCTGGAGTCTTGACACTTGAGGGATCACCCAAGCTAAAAATCTGCGTGGATCTTTATTTGGAGGGTTCTCAGAGGATTAACTTCCACTATGCTTCTCTTTCTATGAATACCACATCTTTTTTCATTCATAGTGGACCCCAGGAGCCTGGCACAACATTTATCCAAGAGTGTAAATTGCCCTTTGCCAGCGTAGAGCTGCCCTTGAATCCCAGCTCTGGCCACGGTTCTGTTTATCCTTAGCATCTGGTTTCAGTTATCTTTTGTGCCATTTTGGACCATGATCTCTCTGTTCCATTCACTGGCTTTCCCATTACGAAATGAAAACCAGGGCCGTGATGGGATGGCACAATGTGGTGAGGCTCAGCCTCCTTCCCGGGCCTGTGGCACTTAATCATTACACGTTGTTTGCCAACTATTTCTTGGCATCTCATTTAATTTGGGGACTTGCCTAAGCATTTAATTGAACTTGGAGAACTCCTTTCAAATATTTATCCCCACTTTCTCAATTCCCTCCTGTCACATAGTGGTTGTACAGCAGATTTTAGACCACATGCACTCTCTTTCACGCTGAACACTTGCTAAGTTTTCAAAGTATGGAAATACAACCTGAATGCTAATAAAAATTTTATTATATAAAATTGCAGTTTATTTTCCTTGTCTAAATTCCTTCCTGTCTCATTAGAGCAAAATAATTTTATACTTTCTTCATCCATCAACTTTTTTATTTCTCCATTTGATTTGACTGTTTCTTTTCTTTCTGAGAATTTGCTCAGATAAAAATAGACATTGCTCAGAAAGGGACAATATACATATCCTACATCTTGTACAAAGCATCTGACCTTGTTCCTAAGTCCTGACCACACTCTCCATACTCAAGGATTATACTCTTAGTTAGAATCAATGAGTTTTTAAATAAAATCAGAATTTAACAGGTTTTACTACATTCACTTTTCTCAGTTCATCACTGCTCTGGTCCTAGGTTCTTCTACAACTAAGCTCAGCTTCATAGGGCATCATCTCTTTCATTGATGCTCCCAAGTCAATATCCATTTTCCATGCTGAACTGCCACCTATAAATTCAAGTACTAGAAGAACCTGATCATACTTTTTTTTTTTGTTTGCTCTGGCTCTCTCTAGGAACTTTTATGAATGTCCAGATATTTTATTGTTGTTCATCTTTCACGTCTCCTGCTGTTTCCACTTAATTTTCTAGAATATCGATCAAGTGTCATAAGTACAGAACCAATATTCCTTTTCATACATTCACTGGAGACTACCCTAATTCCAAAATTCCTAGTGGATTTTATTTAAAACCCATGCAGTAATTTTTGAAGTAAAATACTATGGAAAACACTGCAAGCCAAATGCATAGAAATGATAGTTTATACAAAAGTAAATTTAATAACATGAGAAAATATTCAAATGAATAGGAAAAGCAATGGTTTGGTCATAACATTGGAACAACTGTCCAGCCATTCAAGGAAAATGAAATCAGATCTTCACAGATTTACTTTTCCCTTGAAAATAACATAATCATAATAACAATAGTAGGCATAACTCTTCTGTATAGATGAAACCCACAAAATTACTGGCACAAAGCAATGCTTAAAATATTATAATCTGAGTCTTGGGTGGCCTTTCTATGTTATAAAATTTGAATCCGTAAAGAAAACACATATAAGGTTACTTATATGAAATTCTATAAGCTATCTCAAAAAATAAAATAATAAATGACAAAATGTTGGTTGATCATTATTCATGACTCAAAAAATTTTTTAAAGTTTACATGTATCTAAGAACAAATCAATAAATGGCAATAAACACCTATTAGAAAAATATTATACAAAAAGTAAAACTAAAGTTATTACATTTCGTGGCATATAAAGAGAGTAAACTTATCATTCAAGCAAAATTTAATACAGCATTGCCTTAGACAAGTTTTTGTATGAATTCATATGACTATCTTATTATCCCTCATTTTTAATGTATTCGATGTGACAAACATTACTTTGTCCTAAGAAGGAAAACTTAGATGTGTCATTTCCCCACTTTATCCTATCTTTCTCCTTCTTTCTGTCCTGTGTGGCAAAGGGCAAACTGATGCCCCAATAGTTATTTATATGTGCTCTCCAAATCCCTTTGGGATTATACTGCTATTCATCTCTGTAATAATTTTCTTTCGCCTCTTTAATTGTTTCTACCACTTTTTCCAGATTTATTTGGCCAACTGAGTAACTTTTTTTATTCATTTTACATACAAACCAGTTTCCTCTCCCCCGCATCCACTCCTCAGAGAGGATAAGTATAGGAGAATGTGAATAAAATAGTCTCACACTAGTTCAGAATGGAGTATAATAAAGGGGTTCTTTATTGGGGGGGACTCACACACCACAGTGTTCTGCATGAACAGGGAACAGAAACCGAATACAGCAGTCGGGTGAGAGAGGAGCGAGAGAGAGAGAGTGAGCATGAGAATGTACAACTTTTTGGTACCCAAGCCATGCCCAGCCTAGTCCAGTCTTTCAAAGGCCATTGGCTGAAGGAGGTTCAAGTATAAAAATTAGAATTACAGCTAGCATAAACGATATTAAGCAAGAAACATGTGCTAAATGTCTCAATAACTGTTCTTTCCTGAGTCTAAGTCTTGTAATAGAAATGAAGTCATGAGAGGAAAGTCACTATGACTATCTAGCCTTTAATCCCATCAGAGATCTGAGAAGGGAGATAATATTACTTGAGTAGGCAGGAAGTGCAATCAAGCAACTTGCAAAATGTACAATAAGTAACAGAGACAATTGGCTACCTGGGCCATCACCCAAAGTCTCCATCAGAGCAACCAACTTTAGCTAAGGCCTATCGTAACCAACAGACCATTTTCAGAGGCAGAAAAATTTTGAAAACTTTACCCTGTCTTGGCAAGGTTTGGCAGTCTTTTTTCTTATACTATGCTTGTCTAGTCCCGATACCGAGCATTTTGTTAGTGGTCAAGGCCTGGGCACTTCCTTGCCCAAAGGCCAGATTTGTCAAGAAGAAAACAAGCTCCAAGTGGAGTGTCTTCGGTGTCCAATGTTCTCTGAGGAATAGAACAGTGTTGCCATACCAGAAGGCTCCTGACATAAGACAGAAACTCTGATTTTTTCTTTTAACAACAACATGCTTGGATTTAGAAAAGGACAGCAATTTTCCAACTCCAAACCAAGCTCTGATTTTTAATTGAGTCATAACTATTATTTTACTGTACGTATATATATTCAGGTAGTGAAATTTTACCCTGAAGATGATCTGTCTTCATAAGTCCTCATAATCACAGTGCCAGCAGGTAAGGTTTCCCAGCAGGTAAGAATTCCCATGGGGAGTCAACTAAGCCTAGTATATCAAGTTGAGACAGGACCAAGTCCCTCCCCACTGTATCAAAGTTTATCAAGGTATCCCTCCATAAGGAATGAGCTCCAAAATGCCGGTTAATGCACCAGGGATAAATCCTGGTCTCCCTGACAGGGGTCCTACAAATAGACCAAGCCACACAACTGTCACCTACATTCAGAGAGCCTAGTTTGGTCCCATGCAGGCTCCCAGCTGTCAGTCAGGAGTCCATGAGCTCACACTAGCTCTCAGGGTTTCCACATCATGATCATGACCCCTTTGCTTATATAATTCACCTTCCTCTCTTTGACTGGACTCCTGGAGCTTAGTTTAGTATTTGACTGTGGATCGGATCGCTGCATCTGCTTTCATCATTTACTGGATGAAGCTTCTATGATGACATTTAGGGTAGTCACTAACCAGGTTACAGGAGGAGGCCACTTCAGGAAACCTCTCAACTATTGCTGGGAGTCTTAGCTGGGGTCATCCTTGTGGATTCCTGGAATTTCCCTAGCATCAGATCTCTCCCTAATCTCATAATGGCTCCCTCTATCAAGTAGTCTCTTTCATTGTTCTCCCTCTCATTTCCTCCCCCAACTTGATCATCTTGTTTCTTTATGTTATGTTGGAGAGGATGTGGAGTAGGGAGAACACTCCTCCACTATTGGTGGGAGTGCAAACTTGTACAACCACTTTTGAAATTAGTATGACAAATTCTTAGAAATTTGGGAATCAATCTACCTAAAGACTCAGCAATACCACTCTTGGACATATGCCACATATGGTATATAAAAATATATTGTTATACATGTATAATATATGTGTGTATTTGTGCATGTATATTACATATATTAGCCCTTTTAATGTTCATACTTATATATGTTTAGGACTGACAACTTGAAACTACATAATTTTTCAGGAGAAAAGAGAAATGGAACATGAAAACTATTCATAACAGGTTTTTCTAATTACATATGCATGTGTATAGCTATATATACACATATAAGTATGTATATATGCCCTTGTACATGTATGTATGGTATAAGCATGCATGTACACACTATTTCTCAATTATTAGATTAAGACGCTATTATTTATTTTTTCTATATAAAATGGAATAGTTTGTAGTCCACACTAACAGTATACAAATGTACAACAAAATATATGCACACTTATTAAATTAATGCGCTATTAACTTAGGTCATTTTATTTAAGAAATTGAGAGACAGCATTGCTTGTTTAAACATGTTATGCAAATGTTTAACACAACAAGTCTTTTAACATGTAAGAAGTGTAAAACATGACATGTGACCATTCTTACACAGAGCTACTTACTACTTATTGTGATGGTGCCATGGTTATACAGATATTTTTACATATATCAATTCATATGCATATTGAAAATGAGGCACTCATAGTGTCTGCAAGATATTTGAACTGTGCCCTGAACGCTTTGCCTCTGGAATGTGACAGTAGCTCTCCACTGTTTATAACATCACACACAGGGTATGCACCAACAAGGTGAGCTTGTTTACTCAAGATGTTTGAAGCAGAAATATGTTATCATGGAAGGAATTTTCCCTTAGGTCATTTTAGACTCAGTCATGCGAGCCGATAATGAAATTCACACCCAACATTTTCAGCAACCTTCTGGTAGCCATATTACTGCTTTCTTCAAAAGAAACCACATGCTGCCTGTGTTACAGCTGTCTTTGAAATACCATACTGTGTGTGACACTAGGTCTCTGTCCTGCATTGTTACATAAGTCTTCTAAAATGAAAATTTTAAAGTAACCAGTCATACAGCAAAGAAGATAGGTATTCAGTCTATAAGGGATGCAAATACATTGCTGCCAAGTTATCAGTCTTTTCAGTCACTTGCAAATGTCCAACGTCTGGAGCTTCTGGAATACGTTTCCCCAGAATCCTCTTTGTCCGTTCGAACAGTTGTGTGCAGATGATGCAGATGGGCAGCTGGATCTTTTATAATCCAAGATTTTATTCCTTTACTTTAATATTATTTTTAATTATTTTTAATTTTGAAATGATGAGCTTTGGGTTGCTTTTAAAAAGAAATTAAAGTGGCAAACATTGAACTATTAACAAATGAGAGGTAGCCTATATTGTCTAGACTAAAACTCTGTAGCCTATTTTAACTCAAGACAGATTTGAATGACACTACACTAACTCCATACTCCACTTAGAAATCTCAGAATTAGTTTGTTACTTAATTTAAAAATTATTCTGCCAATTCCCATGTCCACAAGTGCTGACATGGGAAATTTCTCACCAGAACTATGCTTCTTCTTAATGTTTGCAATGAAACCGGCTGTTATCACAACAGTGGCTGATTGGAAGCTCTACTTTACTATCTTAACTTTAAATAGACCATAAAGCTTTATACCCCTAAATTGTTACAATCTCTTTTTAAATTTTTTTTATAACTGTAAAGCTTTCTTGCCCTTCCAAATCTCAAATGTAATTATATCCACACCACTACCACAGCACAGGAGAAAGTCCAGCTTTACTATGCAATGCAACAATAGTAAAAATAATCGCCGACTAACACTAAATCCGCATCAGTCAGTTTAAGCACACACTATTACTATTGTGCTCCTCCATTAGAAAGCTTTTCCTTACCCATTCAGGAATACCATTCAGTTTTATATGAAAAGAAATCTCGATGAGCTAATACAGGTTTAGAAGTAAATCGGGACATTCAAAAACACTGTCATCATTTTCTGTTCTTATTTTTCAAAACTTGGAACTTTATCTACACTGTTAAAGGTGTTGATATTGTGTGCTATTTAGGTGATGTGAGAAATGCCTGCCTGATAAGCACTTGGAACGCAAGATCTTGAGAAAGATACCTACTGTAAGACCCTGAAACCTTAAGAAATAAAGAGAAAGTTCTGGGAAAGAAAAAGTGTTAGAAGCAGGGGTTTTTAAGCAATTCCTTTTCTTGAAGGTTGTGTTCAGACCTAAGGCTGCCTGGAGGCATAGTCAGAGGTGGAGCTGACCTGGAGGGAAACACAGGGCTCCACTGAAACCCCCTCTACTCACATGCACTTGTCATCCAAGGTCTTTCTAGGTTCACACAGAAGATGTTCACTGGCCACTAACTCTACCATTATGAATCATGCCAGAGTCAGCTACCTGGTTGTCGGAGTTATGGAATCTGTGAGGCATCTCCATAATGGCTGAAAGCAATTCATAATGTCAGCTCAGTGTTAGACACTTCAAAACTGCCCTGTGTTTTCTACATAGAAAATGTGGAGGCGTTCCCTGTTCCCTAAGATCCCTGGTTCGTAGGTCATAGCATCCTCTTTATTGAAAAACACTTTTTTTTTTTTTTTTTGCTTTAAACACAGGAGAACTATTCAGTCTGAAACTCGCTCTTTGTTTGGGATAAGATTTCTTCTTCCAAAGAAGTCTAATTCCTGTGCTATGTCATCTTTTTATTTGCATTGTGCTTTTACTTTCATTTAGATTCCTTTAATTACATTTAGAATTCCCAAATCCCCAGACTCTTCCTTTGTGAGACCACACCATTGTGTCTTCTTCACATTATTTGACATAGTTCGGCAGCTATCCCGGTAAGTGGTCTACATCCAAAGTCAGTGCTCATACTATCTCTGGCCCTTCCCACCACTCAAAGTCAATGTATTATTATTTATTAGTGTCTTTACACTGTTCAATAAAATTATTTGTCTAATGGCATTGTCTTTCTTCACTCTGATGACCATAAAATCCTCCTCTGACTTAGCACAGCCTGTCTCCTCGCATTCATATCCTGTGATAGACTATTGATGTTTCACTGGACCACTCAGTCAGTGGGGGTTTTCTTCTCTCTACCTTCTAACTTAGTAATTCTCTTTCTTGCCTGTAGTAATAGGAGCGGTGGGGCTGCGTCCCCAGCACCCGGCCGCCCACATGGCTAGCTTAGCTTATGCCCCGAAATAATTACATGGAAACTGTATTCTTTTAAATGCCGCTTGGCCCATTACATCTAGCCTTTTCTCGGCTAACTCTCACACCTGGACTAGCCCATTTCTAATATCCATGTAGCTCACGAGCCGGCTTACCAGGAATGATCTTAACCTGCATCTGCCTGGAGTGGGAGAATTATGGCGACTCACTGACTCAGCTTCTTTCTCCCAGCATTCTGTTCTGTTTACTCCACCCACCTAAGGGTTGGCCTATCAAGGGGCCTAGGCAGTTTCTTTATTCCTTAACCAATGAAATCAACAGATTGATATATGACACTACCACATCACTTGCCTGTTTGCTGGCTTTCTGCTACATTGATCCCCATACAGCATGTATACACTTACAGGATCTTTTTTCTTTATACTGGCAACTCAAAGCTTATGTCCTAACATTATAACTTACACTTTTTTACCTGCCCCATTCCCCCTGATAATTTTAGGTTCCCCAATTACTCATTCAAAACAAGTACTGTTCATGCTCCTACCAGACATTTTTTAATGGAGCTTAGAACAAATTAACAACAACAAAAAAAAAAAAACAAGAAAAAACTGTCTTCATAGACTACACATTGTTCCTGAAGGGCATACACATTAATCTAATAAAAAACAAAAATATTGGCTACATGAATAAATGAAAGGAAAACATAAAGGGAAAAAGATCAACAAGGTGTGGGAAGCATGAGGATTGCATCTTACTTGACTCATGGCTGTGACAATATTCTGAAAGGAACAGTATAAGGCAGGAAGTTTTTGTTCTCACTCTTGGTTTCTAGAAATTCAGCCCAATAAGGCAAGGATAACATTGTGTCCCCACAACAGTAGGAACTTGTAACTTACCAAGGCTGGCTAGAAAATGGAGAGATCTATTAAGAAGTGGGATGGGCTATAACAACAAAGACCCAAGCACATGACTGAACTTCACTAGCCAGGCTTCCCAGCCAAAGATGATACATATAACATCCCAAAATAGTACCAATAGTTTAGGACCAACTGTGAAAACAGTTAGCCAGTAAGGGTGAAAATAACATTTAAATAGCTTTCCTGCTTTAAACTAAAGCAAGCAAAAAAGCTAAGAACAGTTAATGTTATACATTAATAATCTGAGAGAAAGACAAAGACATGAGAGAGAGGAAAAATTACACAGACACGGAGGAGAGAGAAGAGGATTTGTGACAGGAAAAATGAAGAGATATGAATGAGGGTTCCAGATGTGTTTGGAAGATAATTATAAAGTATTTTTTTATAATAAGGAATTGAGACTGAACCAAAGTTCTTGGCCCACGTACTAGAAGGAAATAGTCCTCAATAAGCATTGTAGTGTATGGAAAGTGAGCAGAAGTAGTTATGTAGCAGAGGGTAAGTTTGAAGCATGTTTAGAGCGTCACCATTTTAAGTTGGGAACAGACAAATGACTGTTAAATAGGTAATTAGATATATAAATACGCAGGAACCAGATAGTAAGTATTATGGCCATAATTTTACAGCTAAGCAAACTAAAGTCAAGAAAATTTTTCAAAATTTTTCTTTCAATACAAAGTCATACAATCAGTTTTCTAAATATTTTAAAGTTTCAGATACTGAAATTATGGAAAGATAAGCTTCATGTAGCCAAATGCTAATAAACTATATACATTTAATGACTTAAAATTAGCCTAAAAGAACTTTAAGAATGTATGATGACAATGTCTCATCAAATATATAATGTCAAGGAAAAGAAAGGAATATTCAAAAGACCTAATAGACTTAACCAGTAATGTGTGATTCTTCTCCTGGTATTAAGATAAAACAGAATGGCAAAACCAATTTTAAGGAGAAATTACTTCTTTCAGCTTACAGGTCAAGGTTATAATCTGTTGTGTTGGCTGAATTCAAGGCTGAAGGAACTTGAAGCAGCTGTCACTTTGCTTCCACTAAGAAAAAAGAATAACAAAGTCTCTTTCTCCATTTATATAGTCCAGGATCTCAACTAGGGAATATTACCCACCAATGTTGGCTGGACTTAACATCTTAATTAAGGTCATCAAGATAATTTCCCCTATCCTGCTGGACTCTGTAGTTGGTAATCACCACCAATGATGATAGCAACAAATGAAAAATGGTCCCTCAAACACTCTACAGTATATATAAATTAAGAGAAGAATCAATTAATTTGAAGAAGAAAGGATAAGAATTAAATAATGCAAATGACAAAAAATTAAAGTTGCATTAGCAAATATTCACTAAAGCAAGAGAAAGCACAAAAGGAGCAGTAGAAGAATGAAAGTGGAAAAACATACAAAATATGTAAGAAAACTCATAGCTGAAAAACAAATATGTTAAGAGTGTTAAAACTAAGTGGGTTAGTCAGACACTTAGTTGGGAGACAGAGGCAGGTGGATCTCTGAGTTTGAGGCCAGCCTGGTCTACAGAGTAAATTCCAGGACAGCCAAGACTATACAGAAAAAAACCGGCCTCAAAAAAAAAAAAAGGTGAATGGATTTAACGGAAAAAGAAATCATTGAAATGCATGTGGCATACAGGTAATTCCAGTGTACAGATAAGTAAAATGAAGGAAACATCTGACAACACCAGTAAGAAAGTTAAAATGGCTAAATAATTCTTTAAAGCAAAATTGTCTCTAAGAGTGAGTAGGATATTTCATTCAGTGCCAAGCCAATTATAAGTCTATACACTCATAAAATAGAGCCTAAAAATACACAAACCAAAAAACCTAAAAAGCCATAGGGGTAAATTATTAATTAACTAGGCAGAGTTGGGAATATCTAAATCCTACTTTGAGACATGGAGACACCACCCAAACAGATTAACAAATGAATAAAAGACTGTAACAGCATAAAAGACTGAATAAATGAACAGAAAATATAAAACTTGCTCAAATATAAAACTTGCTCAGTCATATAAATACACACAAGTCTCTCCAGAGCAAGTAAAAGTTTTTCCAAAATAAACTATATATGAGATTCAAAGAAATAAAGACCTTCAATTTAAATATCTGAGATTTTATAAGGTATGTCTTCTGGTCACAAAGGAATCAAATATCATAGTAGAAATAGATTTAGGAAAATCTGAGAGGTAAAATTAAATAATATCCTCTTAAATAAGCAGTGGCTCAAACAATGAATCAAAATGAAATTAGATCTTTGAGAACAATTAAGTCATACGACACCACAATTTATGGATGCAGTGAAAGTGTTGGTGAGAAGAAATCTGAAGGAAAATGAGAGTTTAGAAAACACTGCATTGTTCATAGTAACAGTGAAAGCTCAGAGATACTCACCAAGTCTGGAGTAATAAGAATCCTTTAAAAAAAATCAGGTTCAGACACTGGTTTTGTAAGCAAGGCCTTTTACAAGTCTTTGTCGAGCCACCAATGGTATTACTTTGCATAAAATTAAGAATTTATTTCTGCAACCTAGTACTGAAGACACCACATACTGTAATCATAGAACCTGATACACTCATGCTGGTATAGACCTGTAAGCTTCATTCCTACCAGTGCTTAGAAGTGCTATGTAATATACAGGAGAAGAACAGTAATCATCAATTATACTATTGTGAACTCTGTGACTTACAACACTAACTTTACTTGTTAGACATGCCCAAGTCATAATAGTGTCACAAAAAACAAAGTAGTAACCAAGCAATTTGTTACGGAATTTAATTACCATTCAACAATATGAAATCCCTATTTGCTATCATTATCTGGCTAAGAACTTATGGCTAAATAGGTCATAAGCATTAGGGGAGACCATATTACTGCTACATTGCTAAGTGAGCATAATGTTAAAATAATACATAATTGCTTATTATTATATCCATAGATATATACTCTCAGTACTCATTTTAGAAGTTTATGTTTTCAGTATATTCACAGAGAGAACTAAAACATAGATTCTAAGGTACAAAGTATACAAAGTATAAGAGATTAAAGACTGCTCAGCTCTAAAGAGGTTATATGTATATCGTATCTGTTGTGTGTTTTATACATACACACACTCAAACACACACATATATAAAGTATCACACATATATGAATATCTAATATATGAATGTATGTCTCATATATATATATGTATATATATATATATGTATGCATATATATCATACTCCCTACCCCCAAGAGTCAGGGATCATTGTAATTGAGAGAAAAGCATATGAACCAGAGGCAATGGATGACTACAAAGAATCATACCAAACCCATCAGGGAAATTACATATATCAGCTCACAGCAGTTGTTCTGGAATTCATAAAACCTATGAAAGTCCATTTCAGTATAGTACCAGAATGGAGAGGGAAGTTGGGCACACAACCTTACTCATAATTGTGGAGAGATTGATAATTTTTAGATGCTGGGAAAGCAGGGGTCAGTTTGATTTAAGAGTGAATGTAGGGCCAAGTGAAGATCTTGATAAGTTGATCCAATGCATCCAAAAATATTATGAGGATCATAATTTGATCTTGAAATGTTTAGGGGAAATGGGACACAAAGTTCAGTGCATAGAAAAGAGGGAACAGAAGAGCAGGAGTGGGTGAATATGATCAAATCACATTATATAAAACTTTCAAAGAACTAATAATATGAAAATTCTATTCTCTAAAAGAATTTTAATGCCCCATTTTCTGTGAATTCTACAGAACATGAAAAGTATATTAAAATTCAGTTTTATAAACACTTCATCACAGAAACAAGTATTGAACAAATCCAAATGATTATAAAATCAGTATTACTCTGTTTCTTAGCATCATATGCATTGAAATCTACCAACTATTCCTTTAATTATATGTACTTCTATCTTCCAAAACACCACTGACTTTAATAAGATATTATTATAGAATATAAAGTAACTGAGACAGCTGACTCGGTGAGCACAGAATCATTGCTCCTTGGAGGAATACAGGGTTATATTCCCATGGTCACAACATTTTTATCAGTTGATCAATACCTAGCCTTGTTTTATGTTTCTCTGCTTAAAGATCACTCACTCTTGATTCATTAGCATTGAATTCATGGCCAACAACTCCATAATTCATGTCTAAAGACAATTCACACAACACATGCAATTTCTATTTAAGCACGTTGCACACAGTATGATCTAGACTTTCTGCAGTAACCACAGGGACCATTTTCAATAGCAAAATCATTCAAATAAAATGCAAAGACAGTTGACACTAAAGTAAATATTTGTTTACAATATGAATACTAGAAAAAAAAGGAGGAGTATCACTGTCTTATCAAACTTCACTTCAGCTCCTCATTACATATTGGGCGATTCAGATGCTCACACTTTTTATTCATGCCCATAATGACAATAAAGGGGTTCAAATATTTATTTTTAGGTACATACACTTTAGTAGGTAGATTAGTTTGCAAACACAGAACCTGAAAATAATGAGAATTGATCTTGTACATAAGCAGATACCAGCAACATAGAAATAATATGTGGCCAGACCAGTCAATATTTGTCTTTAGATTGAAAGTTGATTTCACATACAAAAAACAGTTAATAAACTATACTTTTAGAAGAAAATACAAAAACCTGATAACCATTCCATCTGCTTCCAAGAAAACATTTATCCAAGTCCATTATCTATTCATATGAAAATAGTGAGTACTCTCAGAACAGGAGCGAACATTTTCAACTTAATAAAAACATATCTACGAGAAACTAGTCATAATTTTCAGGATGCAAAAGTGAATATTTTTTGTTACGGTCAGAAGTAAGAAGGGTGTGTTCCCCTTTACCACCTTTATTGAGCATTGAACTGCAGCTTGTAGCCATGTTAGCTAGGTATAATGGCATAAACAAAATTTTAATTAGAAAGGAAAAATATCCTTTTATAAATGACATTACCTTGTATATAAAGACTGTTAAGAAACTGATTAAAATTATTGGAAATAAGCCGGGCAGTGGTGGCGCACGCCTTTATTCCCAGCACTCGGGATGCAGAGGCAGGC
>NC_022031.1:19779810-19780439 GCF_000317375.1 Microtus ochrogaster | reverse complement strand
AATGGATACATACTCCCACCCTAACCAAAGAGTTTTCTCCAATTGATAATCACTTGCAAACAAAATCGTACTTTTCCCCCAAGAGAGATGGGGGATTCTTCTCTGTATGCTATGGGTAAGTTTTATTATCATTGATTAATAAAGAAGCTGCTTTGCCTATAGTATGTCAGAATATGTCAGCCTGGAAGAGATGGAGAGATTTATAGAGAGAAAGACTAGGCAGAGTCAAGGAGACACCATGTAGCTGCCAAAGGAAAAAGATGCCAGCCACCAACCAGAACCTTTCCAGTAAACCACAAGCCTTGTGACAATATGCAGATAAATAAAACAGGTTAATTTAAGATGCAAGAGTTAGTTAATAAGAATCCTGAGCTAATAGGCCAAACAGTGTTATAATTAATATAGCTTCTATGTTATTATTCTGGTCTGGCTGGCAAACAAACTGGTAGTCTCCCTCTACACAAGAGAGTCTGTCAGAGAAAACAAACTGCTCTTAAAAATAAGCCACATGCTCAGCAGTCAATTGCCAACAAAAAACAAAGTCAGGTGTAAGATGGTATCTTAAAGTTGTTTTGATTTGCATTTCCCTGATCGCTAAGGAAGTTGAGCATGACCTTAAGTGTCTTTTG
>NC_022031.1:19744274-19778797 GCF_000317375.1 Microtus ochrogaster | reverse complement strand
AATAAATAAATAAATAAATAAATAAATAAATAAATAAATAAACCATGTCAATAAAAAACAAAAAACAAAGTCAGCAACATCTTGGGAGTTTCCTTGTCTTATGATGTCATGTCAGGGCTTTTTCTTGTTTAAATTTTATCATTTTTATTTCTTAATTTTTTTCATTTTTTTTTTGGTCCTACAGGTATTTTGTATATATATTCCAGGGTTTTGTTTTTAACAAGATTCCTTACTGTGTGAACAGGTGGGTTTTTGTGTCTGTATCTATTTCTTGTGCATTTTCTTGGGCTCTTTTTTTTCTGTTTCATTTTGTCCTATTCTGATGTTTGCTGCTGTTTTATCTTATTATGTTACATTTTATTTTCTTATCATCCCTTATAAGTCTGTTTGTTTTCTAATGAGAAACAGAAAGAGGGTAGATCTGGATGCGAGGAGAAGTGGGGAGAAACTTGGAGGAGTAGTTGAACGGAAAACCATAATCAGGATATATTATATAAAAACATATTTTCATTAAAAGAAAAAATAAATAATACACCAAAATGAAAAACTCTCACACTAGGAATTAATTAACTTGGGATAAACACACTGAGACATATCAGTTGTCAAACAGTGTCTCTTTGGCAAATTACACAGGAATGGGTATATATCCACATGTCGGAAAAAGAAACTGGACCACATGTTCACACCACACAAAATTTTAATTCAAAATTAATTGTTAGTCTACATGTAACAGATTTCATTTTGCCATTCTTTAAAGAAAATATAGATGTGATATGTATACTTGAGTTAAGCAAGAAAATGAAGAAAAAAGGATTAATTGGAATTCATAAAATCATATAGTTGTCTTTTAAATATATTTTCTATAACATATTCATAGAATATGGAAAAATTGCTGAATGCAGATATTAGTATAGATTGATATTCTAAACATATAAATAACTTTTATTATATTTTCCTGTATTTTATTAATGTATAATAGCACTACTTTCTTTATTCCCTTTCCTCTCCAGTCTTCCCAGCACCTCTTTCCAGTTCTGTCCTTGTTACTTCCACTCTCAAATTGATAGCCTATTTTTCTTTGATTATTATTGTTACAAATACACACATAGAGCCGGGCAGTGGTGGTGCACGCCTTTAATCCCAGCACTCAGGAGGCAGAGGCAGGCAGATCTCTGGGAGTTCAAGGCTAGCCTGGTCTACAAGAGCTAGTTCCAGGACAGGAACCAAAAGCTATGGAGAAACCCTGTTTCGAAAATCAAAAAAAAAAAAATTACACACATATATGAAGATGTGTATAAGTACGGACAAATACATAGATACAACTGACTGAGGCCATTTTTGCTGTAGTGTACATGGTTTCAAGGATGTTTTGTGCGTTAACCACAGAGGGGACTCATGCCTGAGAGAGGCTAATACTTTCTTAGCCATCGTTAGTTGCCTATACAGAGGAGGGACCCTGTGGAATCTTTCTCCTTCTGTGTTAGTATGTCTACTGATTTTGCCATTGTTCTGTTTTTTGTTTGCTACAGGTTTCTGGGAGAAACTGTCTCACAGTAGACTGTCTAGTATTTCAGTTCTCACAATCCTCCCATCCCATTTTTTCTGTCATGTTCCCTGAATCCTAGATGCAGGAGCTGGGATATAGCCATACCTATTAGTAGTAGCATTCCCAACATCCCAGGACTAGGGAGGCCATGGAATTTAAAAAAAGAATATACTGCTACAATTTTGCAATTCCTAATTGCTTCTAATTTTTATCTTTATGCCCACAGTTAAGTAAAGCTACCACCTCTCATCAAAAGCTTCTTTTTACAGAAAATGAAGAACATCACAGAAAACTATAATGTAGAGACCCATAGATCATAGGAAGCCCAGTCTCAATGTGTAAATAAGTTCTATAACATAATAGTAAGGAACAAAACTTCAAAATTAAACCAATATTTGAATATCTGAATTTATATTTCTCCAAAGAATATAAATAAACATGTAATAAGTATATTAAAATTTCAATATCATTAGTCTTTAGAGAAATCATGATCAAAAGCACAATAACATCGCACTGGTAACAATAAAGGAAAAGGACTATGAGTTAAAGCCCACCTGGAGCACACAGTGACAGAAGTCCTCTAAGCAACTCACAAAAACACCCCTTCATACATGCCAGAGTAGCTAGAGGAAATCATAGCTAAAGTGAAATATTTGGAGACATGGGAACCCTCGTACATTTCTGGTTAAAATGCATACTCATGAAAAGAATAGTCTAGCAGATATTTAAATAAAAGTAGTGACTTGTACTTCAGTATAAGTATACTTATACTCCTAATTCATATGCTTATCACACTACATAGATTACTACTACAGAAATTGTTTTTGTTTTTGGTTGAGATGAGTTGTCAAGTGTAATACTAATTTTATTAAAATGCTGCTTCATTAAATCAATATTTTCTTCAATGTCCCTAATCTCCTCAGTTGTCACATTAAAGCTCATATTTAACTGGCCCATGTTATGATTCATGTTAGGCAGAATAATCTAGCAAAGATGTCCATGTCCTAATTTTTAAGATTATTAAATATGTTACTTTATATTCAGTAGAGACAGCAGATGTGGTTAAATGCTATTCTTGAGATAGAGAGATTATCCTGGATTATCCACTAGGCCCAATACTAGTCAGAAAAGTTTAATTTTTCTCTGTTGAGGTGGAAAGGGAAGAAAAGGAAAGCCACAGACTGAAAACTAAAAAGGAAGTAGAGTCTTGATACTGTAAGACCACAATCAGAAGAATGTGGGCAACCTGTAGAATCAAGGGTCTAGATGCTAGACTAGGCAGAGAAATGGGTCATTCTCTGCATAGAATGTAACCTCTATGGCACATAAATTGTTTCTGATACTTACAATTGTTTCACAAGCAAGGCAGGGAGCTGCTAGCATATCTTTGTTCCTGTCATATATGCCTTCATCTCCATCCTTGAGCTGAATAATCTTTGTGCTTGCCTCTCCTCATTTTCAATGTAGCCAGGTATTCCTGAAAACAAACACCCTCATGAAGTACTCTCACCTGACATACATCACTATGGTATCCTATGTTCTGACTGTGTAAAAATGCACAAATCACTAGCATGTGCATGCCTGCGGATGGCATGATTACAAGGATGCATGAAAGTGGAGCCTACATAGCATAACATTGATGTGTGTAATTAAATTGGATATATTTATTTTGGGTGAAAAAAAAGGAAAAAGCATGTGCAATCCCAGAAACATTTTGGCACTTAGTGAAAGTAAGACCAATCACTCTTATGGGCAAACATACATAATGTTTTATGAAACGTACACTTCAGTGCTGGATACAGACAATAAAATAAATGGTAAGGGGATACAGTATAGGCAGTGCTTTGGTCAGGAAGCAGTGTGTGCAATTACCCTGAGAAGAAAAGGTGACACAAGGCATCTTGCAAGAGCTAAGGAGCATCTCATTATGATAGGAGGGTGGAATGAGTGTCACAGCAATTGGCAAGAGGGGAGAACGGAAGAAAGATCAGGTCAAGGCTACGGAGAGAAAAGTTTAGACATCATGGGAAGCTAATCTTCCCTGACAGTAATTATAAACACAGCAGTTCTATATATGGGAACCTACCCTAAAGAGATAATCAGAAAATATTAGTATCAACTCACTGAGAGTACATTTACTACAACATAATCCCCCACTTAGTTGCCCCATGTTCTGCTATGGAAGAAAAAAAGAACAAACTTGTAGTAAGAAGAACATCACTTGTTTCTTGGCCACCTGGCAGCCTTGACCTAAAAATAATCACACAGAAACCATATTATGCAATACGGTTTGGCCAATAGCTTTAAACATATTTCTAGATAACTCTTACATCTTAATTTAATGCATCTCCATTAATCTGTGCATCACCACGAGATTGTGGCCTACCAGCAAAATTTTAGTGTGTATGTTTCCAGCAGAGCTTCCATAGTTTTTTTATGACTCTGTCCTTCTTTCTCCCAGCATTCAGCTTTGTTATTCCTGCCTAGCTCTGTTCCCATATAACACTGCCATAGGCCCAATGCAGTTCCTTTATTTATCAATAGTAATCACAGTATACAGAGAGAAATCCCACATCAACTCCCCTTTTCTGTGATGGGGGATTTCCCACTGTATGATGTGATTACCATTAATGAATAAAGTAACTGGCTTGGCTGTTGATAGGGCAGAACTTAGGTAGATGGGGAAAACTAAAAGGAATGCTGGGAGAAGGAAGGTGGGAGAAGAAGCCATGTAGCCCTGCCAGAGAACCTCGCTGGTAGGCCATAAAACTCATGGTAAAATATAAAATAATTGAAATGGGTTAATTCTAGATATAAGAGCTAGCTAACAATATGCTTAAGTAATTGGTCATTCAGTGTTTTAAATAATATAGTTTCTGTGTGATTATTTCGGGGCTAGGCAGCCAGCAACCAACAAGTGGCCTATCTTAATACTACACAAAGTCATATTCATTAAAAGGGAATAGATTAGAAATAGTTCATAGGTTTGGTCCTCCTTAACCTGATGGCTTATATACATCATATTCATTTATATAAGATGACTGTTTTAAGAATCAGAACATGAAGACATTGGGAAAGAAGGAAGTCAAATTTCCTTAGGCTCACTAACCACTTAGTAGTGAGTTTTGATCATGGATTTGATCACATTTCATGGGCTCACCTTTCAATGAAAAGACGTCAACAATTTACTCCTACTTTATTCCTAATTTGAGTTCTAAATCACAAGAAAGAAGAGGGGGAAGCAAGGCTGGGGGAGTGGTGAGAAAGGGAGAGAAGGAAGAATAGAGAACATACAGTGAGCGAGAAACCTTCCTGTCACTGAGTTACATGATTCAGGTAATATTTCCTTCCTATGAACTCAAATGTTTGTATATGTATATCTTGATTTCTTTGTTTTTAACTATGTGCATATTTTAAATCCCAGTTCTGTGTTTACAAAAAAAAAAACATACATAAAGTGTAGAGAAACATGTGGGACACCATTCTCTTCTCGCACAACTGTGCCTGAGATTAGCCTTGTTGATTTCTTGATGTGCTTATTATAATTGATGGGACAGTATTGACACATTATTTTTACCCAAATTTCATGGTTTATATTTTAACTTATTCTTTGTGAAATATATTTATGGAATTTATAAATGAATAATTACACATTTTAAGCAGTACAATATAATGCAGAAAAATGTCACTGGCCTAAAAATTGTTAAAACTAAATTTTGAAAGTAAAATATTCATTGTGTGTACTATAGAAATAGAGTAAACAATTAAATTCCAAATTTCTAGGTCTAGCCATACTTTATATGGAATTAGTATTTCATTTTATCCAAGAATAATAATGTATTACATGTGAGTTATTTAAATTAAAGGCTTAGATAGAGTCATCCAATCTGTTGCTCCTTGATTTTGTCTGTCTGTGGATTATGGCTAGTTGTGAGCTCAGGGAGTTGTAGTCTTTGTTACAAACTAATCAAGCAAATAAGGGCAAAGTTGTTTGGTGCCAAGATCTTCCTGATGGTGATGGCCATACAAGTCCACAGGCTATCTAGAAGCCATGCAGAAAATTAAAAGCTACTGAATCTATCATTTGTCACTGAGTTCTGTTGCTGCTTGAGCAATATTTTGATTTATAGCTAAAAGAAGGCTAACAATGTAGGAATCAGTGTAGTTATTAGGTAAATTGTAATGTCAAACAGCTTTTTACTGCATTGTATATTATGCTTCTATTAATGGCTTTATCTTTTCTCAGAATTTTAAGAAATTTACTAGAGTTTCATTTACTTTTAGGAAAATATTCATTGTTCTAGTTTCTTGAATATAAGCTATATTTGAATTTTGACCTAGAACTTAATGCATAGTTATTTTCCCAAATAATTTTGGCTTCGTACTTAAGAATATTTCCTCTTGTACATTGTAGATTATTTGGGGGAAAACTCATGGCAAAATGTTTGAAATACTTGTGAAATTAAATAAAATAGTACTGTCATTCTGTGGAAAAAAAAGAGCTGTAAATAATGAATAAATATATAAACAATAAACTAACAAAATCCACAAGACATACTAGTCATCAAATACATATATACCTCAGAAGTAAATTTCTCATATAAGTGTAAAAACCAAGAACTATAATGAATTAAAGACACAGTATTATTTTCAATTTACTATTCTTTTCAAACTTTTTTCTCAGATGAGAATACTGCGGGAGATATTACCTAGCTGGTTTAATTATACTACAGAGATATGAAATAAAAAACAGCATGATTAGTTAAACTAAAATCCAACAAATTTGGGAACAGGATAAGGACACAGATATAATTCTATGTGACTAAATACAGATATCTGAACTTCAAAAAAACTATACAGTGCAAAAAAAATGGTACTGGTACTGGCAAACCTGAATTACAACCTTCCGAAAAATTAAGCTAAATTCTTGTCTCTCATGCTCTTCAAAACTTAATTACAAATGGATAAAAAATTTCAACATAATACATAAACATAACACCCAAACCACCACAGAAAAAAGTAGGGTGGACACTTCAACACTTCACAGGTAAAGACTTCTGATTCATGCTCCAGTACCACATGAAATAAGAACAAGAATGGATAAAAGCAATCTTGTAAAACTAAACACCTTGATGCAGCTAAGGAAAATGTCAAGCTAGTGGAGAGGAAGTATACAGAATGGGAGGAATCCTTGCCAGCCTTTTATCTGGCAGAACACTGAAATTTAGAATGTGCAAAGAACTAATTAAGTAAATGTTCAATAAAATAATGGCTGCCTATGCTCCAGAAAATGGTTCCACCACTGTGCATGTGCAGAGAATGCTAAATGGTCTCATAAAGCACTGTAAAAAAAGAGAAAGAGAGGAAGCATGTGAAGATAGGAGGGAAAACGGTGCAGGGATGAGGATAAAATGGAGAGAAGGCAGTACAGGACAGCGGTGATCCAAATACATAATCCACATGTATGAATATTAAATAAAATATCTAAAAATAGGCAACAGACTTAAACATAAATGACTCAAACAAAGTTCAAATGGCTAGTAAATGCTTTTAAAAAAATGTTTGATATCTTTAGCTCTCAGTGAAATGTAGATTGAAGCTACTTTAAGAATCTCTCTCACCCCAGTCAGAATGGTCATCCTCAGGAATACAAATAACAATTGCTGGGATGGATTAGAGAAAGGGTTAGTAGTTATGCAGTATTTGTAGTAGTATAAACTAATGAAGACATTTTAGAAATTAGACTAGAATTTTCTTCAAACACTAGAGCAATAACTACAGCTATACTACTGATATACTTTTCCAGAGTATATAACCAAAGAGATGTATATTCTATTACAAGACCCTTGTATATTTATGTTTGTTGTTACACCACTTGCAATAGATAGATAATGTCACAGGAAATCCTTCAAAATATTAGAATAGCTAAGAGCTTTTTAGATAGAATACCTACAGAATGGAAACTAGCTCCCACTATCAACAGATGGGATAACATAAAAACAAAGTTTCTGTACAGCATGCGAGTACTGGGGATAAGAAGAGATTAAGGAGACTAGGAGAAGGAAATGGGGAAAAGAAAGGGTAGGGCTCATTTAGTGAAAACTAAGGATGCATGAAAAGCCCTGTGAAACCTCATTAGTTTGTAAACCAATATATACTAGGAGTATAAGAGAGGTATGCTCTATGGGTAAGCAAGGCACCTCCAAAAGACATTAGTTATTAAATTAAAACCTTGGTGCAGGCATGGGTTGCTTCCCTATTGGCTAAATGGGTCCCAGATCCACCCAAAACATTATATTGTTATTGCTCTTGGTTACCTTTAAAAACAATGGCAAAAACTCATTGCTGAAAAATCCACATACTTTTTCTGCAGAATATAGAGAAATCAATCTTGAAATGATCAGAAAACGTTCTTACTTATATCTAGCTTTCATACTGCTAGAATGTAGGGTACAAACTGTTGGGAGGAGGAATAACATAATTGGTCTTGCCCATTGCTGGACTCTGCTTGTTACCATACTAACCTACCAGGCAAGATGCACCTACTCTAGTAGTGCAAACTACTCTCTTGATTGAATCTGAGGCCACTTCCAAGGAAGATTTTTTTTTGATATTGAAAACATATTCAAAATTCATGAGTGGGGAAGTCAAAGACCTGCAGGGTGAACCTATTGATGTTTTTTTCCCCTAAATGCTCATATTGTCAAACTGTCTTCTAAATATTTATGCTTATACCCCATAGATTGTACTATTGTAACCTCAGTTGGTGAAATTTCTCATTGTAGTGGGTACTAATATATACATATTCATAACTGATCAAATTACTGAACATAGCAAGTGTGAGTTCTCAGCCAGAGGTAGGCCGTCTAAATTAACCTACCCTCCCAGGAAACACCACAGAGGAGGGGTATTGAAAGAATGAAAGCATTGGAAAATGGGGAAGAATGATGTGTACTGCAGTGCTCTAGACATGACATGGCTGGTTTACACATGAACTCCACAGCTGATCTTACCTGTGTGAGACAGGCACAGGACCAAGCCAATTAAAAATTCTATATCTAAAAGTTCCAAGTAACTCTAGCCTCACATACTCTTCCCCTAGCTGAGAAGTTATTGGTAATTTCTTGGAATGTCATTTTACTTTAGAAGATGGCAACTGGGACTTTGACCATGCCCACTGGATGATTCGACACCCATGTGCATGTTTACAGACTCGCCTCTGCATGGGTGTTTAGAAGACAAAGGTTGGCTTTGAGTATCTTCCTTTATAGCTCTCTACCTCTCCACTCGATACTTTGTGGGGGTCAGGTTTTTTCAAGAAGAGGCTGGGGTCTTGACTAGCTGCTTTCTCTGGCCCTGAGGGTGCAAACAAGTCCTCTGATTGTTTTATGTGGGTACTGGACTCAGGTATCCTGCTTGCACAACTTGTGCTTTACCCACTTCCATCTGTCTCGCCCTATAAGAATACATTTTCACCTAAAGCTATAGACTTAACTGATGTATCATGCAGTAGCAGTAATATGTTTATAGGGAAATATCTGTCTGAAAGGAAATATGAGCAAATATATTGAGCTTTTTTTAAGAAGAGAAAAGAAAATTAGGAATAAAGATATGTACTAAATTTGTCTGTAAATCTGAATCCAAAAATAAAAATGTCTTGAAGACAAGCTTTTAAAACAAATGAGACACATTGCTTTTTAAACAATGACATTCTATTTTGCTCAGGCTGGTATTGAAGTTGTGTTTTAATGGGACATTAAAGTAGCTGGACAACAGCCAGGCTATGAGCAAATCAAGTCCTCCTATACAGCTAGCAAAACTTTAAATGTTGTTTTATGCCAATGATTTCTAGTCTTATAACTAAGTTCTGAATTCCCTCCTGACTATAGCCACTTACAGTAATGGGTCATTTAGTAATGATATATATTTTGAGAATTGTGTGCTTCCGCCACTTCATATGCAAGCTTCAAAGTACTTACAAAAACTGAGGTAGCATCATATCACTAACTGAGAGGAGATCACACTTATTCATGGGGCTCATGATTATAAATACAAATCTCTGTGGGCAGAGATTCCAGTTCAGGTCCCCAGTGAGGTATTAGATGAAATATGATCTAAATCAGCCTTTGTTTCATCTGACCTGCATGGATTCAGATTTTCATTCTTCAACTTTCACTCCATTGTATCACTCAATTTTGACTCATTTGTCCATTTGGGAACAGAGATCAAGTTATTCCTTTTTCATCATCCTTTCAGGAACACTTCTGTAAAATGGTAGTTCTACTTTGACTACATTTTAGTACTTTACCAAGCCTTCAGATAGATCCCTCTGGCTGCTGCTCTACCATCTCCTCCTTCTGCGTTGTTTTCTCATTGAGTCTTTTATTGTGCTGTTTTTACACAGGCTAACTCCCAAACAGTTTCTTGGAATCTTTTAGTGGGAATTCAAGGTTTCTCTCAGTGGTCCAGGACTATCCATACAGAGAAAAGTTCCTGGAGTCCATCCCCAGTACTGTCTAGTAGAAAATTAAATAATAACAAAACTGGCCACTTTCAGTGCTTTCTTCTGTGGGTTGATAAGAAACCTAGAACTTTGAACAGAGATCTTCATGTTACCAACACCAAATCCTCTCTCTCCAAGACTTCTAACATTTTTCATAACCAGTTGGACATGTTTGCCTCTCTATTGTTACAATGTATCCTTTAATTCGACATGACAGTGAATAAGTCATCTTTCATTTTCCATAAGTCTTTCTTCCTTTTATACCACTTTTTTTTTTTTTTTTGGTTTTTCGAGACAGGGTTTCTCTGTGGCTTTGGAGCCTGCTTTTATACCACTCCTAAAAGGAAATCTTTCTTAATTCTCCCAGCTGCAGCTGCATTCCTGCATGTGAAGGGCTGCGCATGGGGTTGTCGTTGCTGTGCACTGTGAACTTCATGAAGGTAGAGAAGTTAAGCTTCTGTCCACCATGCTGAGCTGGGCTTCCCAGCACAGGGCAAGTCTTGAGGAATTTTGAGAAAAAAAAAGCCTTAATTTGAACAGTTCAGAATTCTGTGTAAAGAGATTTTATTCTAAAGATAGGCTTGACAACAAGAGAAATTCAATCAAATGTTCGTGTTAGCGAGAAAATAGTAACTGATAGATTAAAAAGTTTAGATTGGCTATAAAAGGAAAAAAAAACTATAGGTGGGAAGAGCTGCAGGTTTACTGTGTAGGCTAAATAATAGGTTATAATTATTGTAATAACTTGTATATGGGATACTTATATTCTGAATAGACACTGAAAATAGTCTTCATACCTTTCCATAACATCCTCTTCATGATTACAACTCTGTGTTATAAGGAGGCCGTTAGTTAGTTCCCAGCCCCTTAACCCCAAAATTATCACACAGAAACTGTATTAATTAAATCACGGCTTGGTCCATTAGCTCTAGATTCTTATTGGCTAACTCTTACATATTAATGTAACTCATTTCTATTAATCTGTGTATCGCTATGTGACTGTGGCTTACCAGGTAAAGTTCTGGAGTCTGTCTCTGATGGGACTACATGGCTTCTCTCCAATTCGACTCCTCTTTCTCCCAGCATTCAGTTTAGTTTTCTCCTTGTAGCTCTGTTCTACCCTATCAGGCCAAACTAGTTTCTTTATTCATTAACCAATAAAAGCATCACATAGACAGAAGGACCTTCCACATCAACTATGATAAGAGACATCAAGTAGGAAGCATTGTTGCCATACTAATATTAATTTCACAAAAAAGTTTAGACATTTATCCAAAAATTATTCCAATCTTCTCAGAATCTACTGAAATGAATATATTGATCATAGACTTATAGTAGGCAAGCCACACTTTTAATATTTAAACTCTTAGAAAAAGAGAACCCCCAGTTTGCCTAACACTGCTTTTGAAAGTTTTCAAACTTCTAGGATCTTACATTTACTAAGTGCTCTGGATACTGGTGAAACCACTTGTGAAGATGGAGTAAGTGTTGCAATGCACTGCTCTGTGGGTTAGTTTAAGAAATGAACTTATCTAGCTAATGTTATATACCACACAGACTTCGGTTGCAACATCTAAAATTTGCTCAGTGTTGAGTTGTAAGAATGTGCCTAGAAAAATCTGCTTTAATAAATTTAAGATGATAGCACAATTTTTTTTTCAGTTCATAATACAATAAAGTTGAAAGACCATTTTGTACTGTTTCCCAGAGTTAGACTATATATAATCATGAGGCCACATTGTAGCAATGTTTTCAGATTCAATTGCTCAGAAAATGATTACAGCAAAAGCTGAACCAAGTTAATAACTTTTTTTCATTTCACAACATCTAAATTATCTGCTTGTACATATTTAGACGAGAAGATGTTAGCCTGTTGAATATCAATACCTGTTTTAGATATTTGCTTCATTTTAATCATGTGTCTGATGAGGGTATGTGCACTGAGGAAATTGATATCATATCTTCTCAAACTGGAGTTATGGGAAATTGGAGCTACTCAATATGGGTGCTAAAATAAACTCAGGTCCTAGCCACTGAGCTGTCTCTACACCCCAGTAAGAATGCTTTCTCTGTGCCATTGATTTTGTACAAAAGAGAGATGTTCCTAAAATTCTAACTTTAAAGTAGATTTCTTAACCTCAACTTGTTCATTTAAGAGATATGTGTATTGCAACAAGAAAGTTTATGATAATATATTAAAATTGAAAATAGCCAGAAAGAAGGTAATGGTTCTCTTAAATTACATGAACTCTGAGTAAATGTATCAGAAATAAGGCAATTGTATTTCAAGGGTCAGCACCGAATCCTTTATTCCATGAAGGGTTGTTTATGACAATCAATATCGCCACTCATTTTTGATGATCTTTTCTGTCCTCTGCCTCACATTAAATACATCAACATGTTTGATTTTTAATTTAGCCTTGTTAAAGCAATTTAGCTCAACCTTCACCGAGGAAATGGTGTTATTTGCAGTGACAGTAGATGCTATTCAGTATCCTAGGGCAAATGAACTGTCAGATTCCTTGTGGAGCATTGGGTTGACACAGTAAAGTATCTACTGATTACTGAGAATGATGGTACCAGCTTTTTATGACAGAGAAGAATGTATTGCCTTTTTATCTTTTTGCTTACTTGAGCTTCTGTGGTTTTGGCTAACATTTTACAAAAAATTTGAGAGTGTTATTTTCCCTACCCAACTCCTCTCAGATGCTCACCACCTCCCTACTCATAAACTTCATGTTCTTCCATTTTTGATTCTCTGAAAGTGTCCATTTGCTTATATTAGTTTTGAATTCAGATACTTTTGATTTTTTCTGTACCATACCAACTAAGCTTAAATCATATCTCAACCTACATTTAATGTGTAATTTAGACACCTCTGCCCTATTTCACCACTGTTATTTTAAAACTGTGTATATTCAAGCACTCAATTAATTCCTTTTCCTCCCTAATATTAGGAATCTTGGTGGTCCATCATCTTTAGCAGAGTAAGCTACCATCATGCATCACGGATTCTGTTGTAAGAGAGGAAAGTTTCAGGCTTAAAATCCAGAGAACAGGGGAGCTGGAGGAACATATCATGCAATGTTGGGACTGGGTAGATGAAGTTTAAATGTTTTTGTTTGAAATGTAGGATAAAATTTCCATCAAAGGCCCTAACCAATGAAGTCTGTGACTTTCACTGAGGTCTATCACCTGGCCTGTTATAGTGACTTTTATATGCTACTTGAGGCCTTACTCATGTTACATGGAGATAATTGTTCCAAAACTATAAAACATTATAGATCACCCAGGCCTATCACTTTAAATTTATCATGCTCTGCTTTCAGAGTCCTTCGTGCCAGTCACCAAATAGATGTACTGCACCTAGCTGAATTTGTTAAAGGTCAAAGTTAATATCATCTTTTCTCAGATACTACCCAACATATAGTGGCAGCTATCACCCTAGGAGACTCAACTCTCCACAGTCATACATAGAAAGAGTGACAAGATCACCACTTCTGAGTCATCCGCCTGGTTATAATTGCCATTATTTCTAGGGTGGAACTAACTCTTGATATTTTACTAAGTGGTCATGCTGTCACACTACCTTCTAAATGGCATGCATGGTGTGAAAGACATAGAGTATAAATAGAAAAGAAAAACTTAAAATATATGTATTTGTTTATATCCATAGACCAAGGTTGCCCTCAGTCTTACTCAGAGGGCAGAAAGTAGTTAATATAAAAATATCTAACTGTTCAAAGGGCTGAGAATTAATGAATGAGTGCTCAGATCTAAATGGGACATACATGTTAATCATCACAAAGGCTCAAAGACTATCTCCATAGAGGAACCAGAAAGAAGAGGCAGGAGATGGGGAAGAGCACCAAGGAGTGCTGTCTTCTGGACACAAATACCTATTATACTCAGAAACACATGATAGTTATGCTTACCTACACAAGACCTACACAAAATCAAGCCAACCAAAAATATGGCACAGGTGGGGTAAATAATCTCGACATCTTACTCTATACTAAGAAGCTATTGGCAGTGAAGTGTTTCTAGTGGAGGGGAATTATTGCTTATTAATGGTATGGCTACTGGTAGGTTTCCTTTCTCCAGTGAAAGATCTCAAACCCATATGCTTACGGTAGCTCTGACTGTACTTAGTGAGTTATCAAAAGATATGGAGGAGGAGGAGGAGGAGGAGGAAAAAGAAGTTGTGAAGTTGGGAGGGAGGAGGGAGGAACACATGGGAAGAGTTGTAGGACAGAATTGGAGTTAGATATGATCACACTTCATTATAGATATATATAAAATTCTCAAAATAAAAACATTAGTCAGATTCATGAATATCCTAAATATCACCATAGAACCTTCATCCAACACCTGAAGAAAACAGAGGCAGGGACCTGCAGTAGAGCACTGGGCTGAGCTTCCAAATTCAAGTTGAAGATTGGAAGGAGTGAGAATATGAGCAAAGAGGTCAGGACCATGATGGGCACACTCATTGAAACAGTTTACCTGAGCTAATGGGAGCTCACCAACTCCAGATGAGCAATAAAAGAATCACCATAAGACAAAACAGACCCTCTGAATGTGGTTGACAGTTGTATGACTGAGTGGCCACTTCCATTGGCACCAGGATTTATCCTGACTGCTTGTACTGGCTTTTTGGGAACCCATTCTCTTTGGATGGGATACCTTGCTCAGCCTAGATATAGTAGGGAGGACCTTCAACCTTCCTCAAAGCAACGTGCCCTACCCTCTCTAAGGAGTGGATAGGGTAGGGTGGAGTGGGGGTATAGATGGAGGGAATGGGAGGAGAGGGAATGGGAACTGCGATCGGAATGTAAAATGAAAAAAAAAAAGGATAGTTTTTTAGAAAAGAAAATAAAAAATACAGAGGAAAAAAAATTCAAAAAAAGTAATAAAATAAAAGGGTACTAAGTAAAAGTGAGAGAGACAATCCCTGAGTGATGGTTTTCTGTGTGTCAAAGAAGGATGTGCTTTATTCAGATCAATACAATGGAAATAATTAGGCAACAGTGTGAGAAGCTTCTCAGAGCATGAACATGCAACTGAGAAGAGCCCTTAACATGTGTAGAGTTTACGTTGTGTAGCTGGAATTGTTATATTTGGATTCCACACACTCACAACCTAAAGCACATATCGGGTTCATTTTGCAGATAAAGAAATGAAGCTGAACAGATATTGTATGCAGTGAAGGACATGTTTTCAGTAAATGAAACCGTGATAGAAGAGCGATAGTCCAGCAAAATGCATTATTTACTTCATGGATTTCTCAAGAATATACACATAAAACTTGCCTAGTCAGAAATACATGTATAAAAAAGAAAGAATGAAATATAATCTCCTACTTCTACTATGGTGGTTGTGCTTATAAAACAACAAGGAAGGTAATGTTCAAAGTCATTTATTAGACTTATGTCACTCATTGTTCTTTATGCTCCTCACAAATTTCTGAAGAAAATATTTTGGAAAGAAAATACATCTCTTTTATGCTATTATATTTTCATTGTACACAGCTACACATGCAGAATAAGAGCATTGCCTGCAGTTAAAAACACCTGCTTATAATAGAATTGCCTGCAACTGGGTTCTACACATGTAGTTAAGCCATCATGATAAGAAAATCTTGTAATAAAAAGTTTTGGAAAAAAATCTTTAACTTAAAATTTGTGTAGATTTGTAATTTTCCAGGGGACTTTTATCATGCTTGCTTGCCATTCCTTTGACCTCTGAGTTTTCTATCTAAGATAATTGATGCACAAATGTAGGAATGAGTACCTTAACGATAATTGTCAAATTGAGAAGGATTTCATTCTTACTTTTAAAGAAAATGAGACTATTTTATAATAATTCTCTTTAGTTATGACAATAAAAGAAAATATATGAATTCAATTTAACCAAACTGGTAAAAAAAATGATATTGTATGTTTGCCCGAGCAGAAATTTCAAGCCTTGAGCATATTTTGCTACTAATAATACAGAGGCTAAGGCAGAAACATCCTATGTTTTTGGCCAGCTTAGGTACATAGTAAGACTATGTCTCAAAAATTAAATATAAAATATAAAAATAAAAAGGTATATGTTTATAGACTCCATTTATTTCAAAGTGTTTGTAAGTATACAGAGTGCTGAAATTATAAACAGATAATTCTGAAGCAATGTCCTTTCTAGAAATAAAATCTTAATATAGTTTACAAAATTATAAAAAGAAAATCATCTTTAAAATACCTCAAGAAGAAATTGAAAGAATGTAGAATCTGGAATACCAGAGTCTGCTGTGAAATGGTATTTCCTAGAAATGATGCATAAACAATACCAAAAAATGGCTAAAATCAATATGCTTGCTAATACGAAATGGAATATTTTCAGAGTCCCACTACTAGACAAAGAACTAGAGGCAATAATAACAGCTGGAGGAGAAAAATTAGCTTCTTTTTTGGTTGCCCAATGCAAAATGGACATATTTTAAACCAAATATACTTAAAGAATAAAAATGGACTCCTCAGGCTGCCTATATGTGTGTATGTATTGAGTGTGTGAGTGTGCATGCCCGTGTGTGCACACATACATATACATATACATAGCAATGATAGTCAGAAAAAGAGGCTAAAACTTGTGAGTGGGGTAGCAAAGGTGGAGTTTGAAGAAAAGTAACTGAGATGGGCTAGAAAGAGGAAAGGGAAGGAAAAGTGATATGATTCTATTTCAATTTCCATGTAAAAATAAAATATCCCTCAGAATGGAGAATCAATTTTTGTTTGTTTGTTTTTTAGGGTGTGACCCATTCAGAGATTTTTTTTTGTCTGAATCAGTATTATAGTGTATCTGTAACTATTTTGTGACCAGGATAGGTTTTATTTTTTTATGTTAAGCACCCATGGCTAGGACTAGCTCTATGGCTTTTCCTATTGGCTCCACCCCATCCAACATGGCAGAGTTATTTTTACCACCTCTGCAAGCCATGCTCACTGCCCCAGCTTTGGGGACACAACAGGTCTATGTCACCATTAAGTAACGTGTAGCAGTCTGCTTACAAACCCTAATTAAGTGCTGTGACCTCCAAAAAGAATCAGAGCCATTCATGCCACCAGTATGAAGCAGCAAGCTGTCTCTTTAAAAGGATACATCTCTTTGTGGACTGCAAACAGAGTCTCTAAGGGAAAAAAATGTCCTACCTAGATGCTCCAATTGACTCCTGTTTTTGCAGGTCCTCTTACTAAACTTTCTTAGGGTTAAGGGATTTATGCTGCCAAATGTTGTAAACTGAGACTCTGCTTTTATTTCCCAGCTAATAATCATCCAGAAACTATATTAATTACAACACTGTTAGACCAAACAGCTCAGGTGTATTCCTAGCTAGCTCTTACATCTTAAATTAACCTAATTCTATTATTTTATATTTTACCACAAGGTTCATGGTTTGTTGCATCACATCTTGCATCTTGTGTGGCTACAAGGTGTCTGTCTCATTCTGCCTTCTTTCTTTCTGCATCCAGTTTAGTTTTCTTTCCTGGCTATATTCTGCACGGCCATAGACCAAAATAGATTCTTTATTAACCAATGGTAATAAAATATGTTCATAGCATAGAAAGGGGAATCCAACATCATCCCTAGAGGTATGATTGCCTGTCTTAGAACAAGGTAAAGACAAAATCCAATAAATGGTTGCTTTATTTTTCTGGTTTTCAGGTGGAACCCCAATAGCTGTCTAGGTTTTTTTATTAATCATGCTACCCTGATGTCCCTGTCAATAGGTAATGTTTCAACTTTCTGGGATCTTTGATGAAGTTAAAGACTAAATAGTTAAAATTATAGTGTTTCTTTATCTTGATAGAAAACAAATTAGGTAAAAAAACAACTTTAGACACACCAAGATAGGATAGATAACAGAGTATTTTTTCTAATTTTGAAAAATACAAATAGAAAATACAATATTGTAACTGTAATTTTTACTTGATAACTATTTTGTTATATATAATTTTAATATTTTAAAGTAAAGACCTTCCTTGTTAATTAGACAAAAAAGGAGAAATACTGGAAACTAATCCTGTGCACTGTGTGAATATATCTTGCTATGATTGTTTTAAGAAACACTCTGACTAGCCAATAGCTAAACAGGATAAAGTTAGGTGGTAAAGTCAAACTGAGAATGACTGGGTAAAATAGGTCAGAGTCACTAGCACACACAAGGAGAAGCAAGATGGACATACTGTGCTGAGAGATGGTACCAAGCCAGGTGACAAAATGAAGATAATGCATATGGGATCATTTAAATGTAAGAGTTAGCTAGTAATAAGCCTGAGCTATTGGCTGAGAATTTATAAGTAATATTTAGTAGTTGGCTAAATATTTGGAAGTGCAGCCAAGACAGAAAAAACTCTGCTTAGAGGTATCCATTTAAATATTCCTGTATGAGAGATTATCTCTGATACAAAGTAAAAGGCATTTATATAATGAGATACAAGAAGCAGAGTGTATTTTGTAGCATACTAAGCTATAATCTGACAAAAAAATCACTGTGTGTTGTTTGGATTTTTACTGTATTGTCAAAGGATGGACAGTACAAAATTATTTAAAGGAATGATTTTGGTGGAGGCCTCATAATTTTAGAGATCTCATTCTATAATCCATTGATTCTGTTGTTACTAAGCTCTGCTGAGACAGTATCATCACATAGGTCCTCCACTATAGAAACTCTTTCTTTAATTCCTTGCCACTATATAGTTTACATGGTGGAGGAACTGTGTCTTCATTCTCTACATTTCTATCAGTCTTTAGTATATGTGATGGTATTGCTCACAATCAAATCAGATCTCCCCTTCTCAGTTTACCATCTGTGCAAATCCTTTCACAGACATGCTTAGAAGTGTGTTTCCTTAATCTGGGTGGTTCTCAAAGCAATCAAAAGAGATATCCAGGGAAACCACGACAAAATGAAAAACCAGGAAAATTTCATTTTTGATATGGAAATTAATGTGAAATGCAGAAGGACTGACCCCATGAAGTTACTCTTTGTACCCCAAAAAAGAACTGCTTCTGGAATATTTCAAAAATATTTGATGAGCTAAGCCAAAAAGTGCCTCAGTGAGTACATCTTACCTGTACCTGTATTTTTTTAAATATTAAATAAGAAAACATGAATTATCACCCTCTTTATACCCACTGTGTTGAAGAGAAAATTATATGGATAATTTAAACTTTCCATATTGTCAAAATCAACATGAAAGTGTAATAAGAATTTAAAATGATATTGTAAATAATTATGTAGAATTCTATGTTCATTCTAAACAATAATTATAAAAGATTGTAGCATGCAGATGTAAATTCTAATCACTATTGCACTTGGGAACTTTTTATTTATTTATATATATTAAGTATATTTTTATTTATTAAGGGACTAATACATAAATTTTGTTTAGAATTTATATAATATCTTGGCCACATCTCATGGAATTTCAAAAGGTATAGATGGAAAAGATTAAATTTATATATATATAATATAGATATATTCTTAAATTCAAATATTTACATATTTGAATACAATAACAATAGGTGAATAAAGAGGTCATGAATTGGAAGGAGATGAAATTGAGATAAATGGGAGGGTTTGATGTGGGATTCTTCTATGTATGCTGTGATTACTATTAATGAATAGAGAAACTCCTTTGGACCTATAGCAGGGCAGAATTTAGCTAGGCAGAAAAAATTAAACTGAATGCTGAGAAAAAGGAAGCAGAGTTAAAGAGAAGCCGTATAGCCCCTGAGAGAGACAGAAACTAGATGGAAATGTACCCAGTAATCCACAGCCACATGGCAATACACAGATTAATCGAGATGGGTAGTACAGGATAGGAGTTAGCCAGAAATATGCTTAAGCTATTGGTCAAACAGTATTGCAAATGATATGATTTCTGTGTGATTATTTATGAGCTGAGCTGTTGGAAAACAAACAAATGGCCTCCTTTACAAGTGTTTAGAGGAAGGGAAGAGAAGGGGGAAATTATGTAATCATATTATAGTCACAAAAATAAGGTTATAAAAAACTAATGACCTCTCAGATAAAGGGAACAGTAAGTACACACAACCATTATTTGGGTACAGTCTATGTTTTTCCCACCTTATCTTAAATGACTATCTCAGATATGTAGTGTCCAACAGTGGAAGAAACCCGAAGTTGAGGTTGGACTGTCTCTTGGTTCCCACTGCTTTTATTGGAGGAAAATTGTTCCTATACTCCAAGGAGATGTTTGATGCTGATCTATGGTTTAATTCCAGTCCTGAGACTGAAAAGAAACTGAAAATCCCACTAAGTTTATTGTAGGTTTTGAGAAAACAGAGAAGGGAATGAAGAAGGGGCCTCTAAAATGGAGCAGCATAACCTAGGACTGAGTGACCTTGAAGTTACTAGTCTGAGTTATGTTGTACACTATGCCTTTTTAAAAAACTCCATGGTGCACCATTCCCTCTATTTTTCTTCACAAGGGGGCTCAAATCACTCTCCACTTTCCACTTTGAGGTGACCCTCTCCAATACAGATTTCTCTGCTATGGAAATCACTGTTTTAGTTGTGATAACTGTGAAAGAATGTACATTACTTTTCACATAAAAACAAGACTAGACCCGTGTGTAGCATAACTAAGCCTAAGGGGCCATGAACTGATGGAGCTGCTGTTTAAAATTACAAGATAGAATTCTCCTTAAAGAAGGCAGAAGGATGCAGAAAATAATATTTGTATTGCTTTTACTTAACCACATTAGTGTTCAGTACAGAACAATGTATAGTGTTGTCACTATTTTATTACTTGTTTCAATTATACAAAACATTTGGCTTCAGTGTTCAGTTTTATATGTGTCTGTAATGTATTAAGATTCTATGAATCTCATTGCTTTCTCTTATTCTCTCCCCTTCTCTTCTTGATCTTCTTCCTTCTTTCTAATATTTCCCTTGCTAAGTTCAAGTTGTCTTTTTATATGGATTCTATATTTGAAAAAAAAGGAAAGAAAGAAAGAAGGAAGGAAGGAAGGAAGGAAGGAAAGAAAGAAAGAAAGAAAGAAAGAAAGAAAGAAAGAAAGAAAGAAAGAAAGAGAAAGAGTGTAAAACTTACACTTACATTTCTTTGCATGGCTTATTTCTTTTAACATGGTTATGTCTAATCCTATCCATTTTCTGTGAATGATTTTATTTGATTCTTTTTATGACTGAATTTTATACATTCATAAATATATGCATTCATGCATTCATCCTCTGATTTTAGAACTATTAGTTTGCCATATTACACATTAATATATAAGTAGTTATGTTACATGCTGACTTGGATTCCTTCAGATACATGTCTACAAGAAGTACAGCTAGGTTACATGGTAGTCATATTTGGGGACTTGGGGTAGACTTCCATCTTTGCTTACATTGTATCTATGGTAATTTACATCCCATAATAAAAGTTCACTCTATTGAGTCTGTAGCTGCTTTTTAAGGAAAGCATATGTTAATGCTCTGGGCAGTTTTGCGTTTTTTCATAAATTGAAAAAGGAATTTAAAATGTTTAGAAACTAATAACTACATTTTAAAAGTAAAATGGTTCCCCCATTTTTTGCCAAAATTAGCTAGTTTTTGTTCAATTAAATTGTTTTGAATGTAAAATTGTTTTGAGAATAAAATCTATGTTTTTCCTAGGTGTGGGAATATACCCCTATAATTGCATCACTTAGAAGGATGAGTCAGGATTACAGTAAGTTAAAGGCAAACTTTAATAGCATAGACAATTTCAAACAACCCTTAACAACTGAATGAAACAGCAAGCATGGGTAGAAGTGGACAGGAGGTGATTACACATCAGGTTTCATGGACACTACTAGGCTGCAGATTATTTTATTCTTTTGTGTATATTTTAAATATTCCAGGCAATGAATGTGGCACATATATTCATGTATTTACACTCACATGCAGATATGAATAATATCCTGAGTGATCCATAATCTGTTGACCTTCTCATAGCACCAGGTCCTTCAAATATTGATTCAGTTAGTCTGTCTTTACTGAAATGAAATGAAATATATACTATGTGCTCCACTAAGGTCTGGGCTGGAAATGCACTTCTGTAAATTGAAATCGTAAATTAAATACACTTTCTTGTAGTTATGCTGGGGATGAAAATAGGTGACTTGTTTCTAGTGAGAGAATACATTAACTGCCCGGGTCTCTTTGTCCTTTTGTGAAATGAAAGTGACTAAGATATTTGGAAAAGACTTAATCTGTTCCTTAATCCTTACGCATTGAATGCATCATTTTAGCTAAGATTTGTTAATTCTCATCTGTAAAGTGAGGTATAAGATTCTAGCTCATGACACATAAAACCAGTTTGACCATAGTAGAAATGAAGGGAAAATGGGGAAGCAGCAAAGTACATTTTACTGAGCATGTCACTAAGAGCTAAATAGAGACTAGTGCAAGGGGAAGAAATTCCAAGATACATCTTTTTAAGGATTTAATGCAAGTGGAATATCTGGGTTTCTTGAACCCTCCATTTCACTCCCAATTCAAGGGCAAATGTGTTTAGCCACCACTGAGGATTAAAGACTGTAAATAACTCCAGAGAGCTTATTTCATTCCAACTTACCCTAACAGCTGTTCTTGGCCCTTGAACTGAATTGTGACAATGAAGATCCAGGGAAAGAAGAAGGGAATATAGCTGAGGCCAACAGCTCCCAAACACAACACTCAGGCCAGGGCTCATGCACAGTATTTTCTATTGGATCATGTCATACAAGAAAAACTAGGATGGTATCATGGATTTTCCTTATAGTTAGACTGGCAATAAAAGTCTGTTGTGAGATTGACACTGTATTTCCTTTCTGTGAGAACATTGCCACAATGGTAAAATGAAGACTGATGGAACTTTTTTATTTAAAACTCCAAGATTAAAAAGTACGTACATAGCCATGTGGTTCTTCTTAATTATAACAGCTCATTTAGTATTTCTTCTGTAACCTCTGTTTCATTAAATTATGTTCAAATAAAAAAAATGCCCCAAAACATATAGAACAGGACATTCTTTATCCATTTTCATAGTTTTATTGTATAATAACAATCTCCAAAGTAGACTTTCTATTGTCTTTGTGGCATGACCTGAACACTAAAGTTTTACTTTTTGATTAAAGCCATTTATTAGTAAGTGTCGTAGTCATCTAACAATTGAAACAAAACATTTATTTTCTGAATATCTAAGATGCTGAGGATGTTTTATAATCTCTCCTTAGGTAGTGTCATGTTAGTGGTAATTCTCGAGCATGTGGATTCACTTCAGTTGAGTAAAAGTTACTTCCTCACCAACTTCTGTGTGACAAGTAGTCTTTTGCTCCTAAGTCAAGCCTCATCTACTGCAAGTCATGACTCCAAATGGGACTGAATAACTGCATGAATAGGGTTGAAAAACTTTGGCCCTAGTGAAAGATTTCTGAACACACAATACCAAAAATTAATTTAAAATCAATTGCATGATAAATTTGAGGTGTTTCAGGCAGAAAGCTCTCAAACTGCATCATACAACATAACCTGTAACTTTGGCTCTCCACATATGAGCTCTCTGCACCATGCATTTCTTCATGCACAAAATGTCAACAGATGCTCCCAGTAACACTTTGGCTCAGACACAACTATTTTATGCTACAAATGTGGTGTCCTTGTTGTACACACAAAGGTTTCTGCTCTTTTAGAAACATGGTAGTTTAATTACAGAAAACAACTTATTATTTTCCTACCATTATCCCTCAACAAGTATCATATTGGTATCTCTGGATTTTATTGTGTTAGAATGTTTGGTTTTAAAATTTGTTGCTTGTATTGGGTTTCATATACTCTAAATCAATTTGACTTAGGATTTATGCATAGTTTCCAATTTCAGAAATAGCTCTAAACATACATTTTATATTATATATTTATGCAAAGTAGCATTCTCAGCATTGACAATTGTAAAAGTCAAAATATCTATTAAGTCTGTAAAATGTTGAAGATGTACTGTGATCCTACAGTACCAATATTCAGTAAAGGTTTTTATTTTTAATTTTTTTCTAAAAATAAACAATCACATCCCATCTTATTAGCATATAAATTTGCTTTCAGCTTTAATAAGTGGTAAAATTATATGTGTACTAATGAATTGCTTTTCACCAACTTTCTTTGTGGCTTATTATCGCTAAATGTTTGATTTGCATGCAGACCTCACATATTTGAACACCTTGCTCATGAAAAATTTTCTTGGATAAAAACAGCTCACAAGTAGAGAAAGTATAAGAACCTTGTTCTGTGAAGCTTTCAGTTAGAGTCAGTGCCCAGGTCATACATGAAGACACTGTTTAGGTAATGAGTGGAATTCAAGGACCATAAAACTCTGATTCCATCTCCTTTGTTTCTTAAAGAGTACAAAGGACTTCTCTTGTTAACCAATTAGATTAGAAAACACAGGGGACATGATAGGAAGTAGAAGCAGAATCTCATTAGTCCCTTGCTACCTCTGTCACAGAAGATGTGCCGTGTGGTCATTTTAACCATTCCTGTCTCCCATGTGAACTATATCATACATCTCCGAATCATCCTCATTCTCAGGAACCTCTTTGTGACTGGAATTTAAGAACAACTACAGCCTAAGAAAATTGCATGTTTTTATTTGACAATTGTAGATCAAATCATTGATTTGTATTTGCAGTTCCTGGTGTGCTGCAGTGCTTGTTATGGTCTCTGAGAAAGCAGGCCCGCATGGAAAGAATTCTATAATTGCGGGGATCACAGGGAACCACAGAACACAGACAGCTTGGGGCTCTTGTCCAGAAAGCTGTCCGAGACCTTTGTGAATTTTGCTGAGTTATCCATTGCTTATTTTCTGCAGCTCAATGCAATTTCTTTTCCAAGATTGAATATTTGACCAGTTTTGGTGTTTGGCTTACTGTCATCATCTGATTTTTTTTTTTTTTTGTAATTTTCCTCCTCAAGTTTAAGACAATAGTTTTAAGCCAAAGGTTTTCTTCAATGAAGTACATTTAAAATTTCCAGGACTTCCACTTGACCTCAACTTGAGCTTTCCGTAAGATCTTTAGTCTCAAAAACCTCTGATTACTTCAGAGTGGCGTTGCAGATCATGGGATCTGGACATTTTTCACACCATGAGCAGAACCTTGAGCCATGGGGTCTAGACCATTAAAAACCATTAGCAACAAGGTTATTGTAATTACCCACAGTTTAAGCAATAAAATATTTTTTAACAGTTTTTTTCATTTTACATACCAATTGCAGTTCTTCTTCCTTCCCCTCCTCCTGTTCCTTTCCACCTTCCCCTCACCCAGCCCCCAATCCACTCCTCAGAAAGGGTAAGGCCTCCCATGGGGAGTCAACAAAGTCTAGTCCCGCTCTTCAACTGGAGTCCAGTAGCTCTGCCCAGTGCTTACCTGTGAATCTTTGCATCTGCTTACATCAGTTACTGGATGAAGGTTCTATAATGACAATTAGGGTTCTCATCAGTCTGATTACTGGGGAAGTCCAGTTCAGGTGCCCTCTCCACTATTGCTTGGAGTCTTAACTAGGATCATCCTTGCGGATGTCTGGGAATTTCCCTAGCTCCAGGTTTCTCCCTAACCCCATAATGTCTCCTTTATATCTATTTCCTCATTGAGCAATAATCTTAATTTATTCAACTGAGTTCAGACAAGGACATTAAAGATATGTACCCTCTAAAATATTATCACTGAGCATGTCTGGTCATTCATGGAGAATGAGATTTAAAATAATAATAGAAGTCAATTTTGCTCTCCAAGGCAATCACTTCTCCAAATCATTTCGGTTGTCAAGATTTTCCATTAGAGATAAGATTTACTAATTTCTAAACCTTAGTACTTTTAATAAATGCTTTTGCTTTCTTCCAAGAGAAGAAAAAACTCCACTTTAAGTGATGTATACCCTGACTGTGCTTCCTCTTACAACCAAACAATGGAAGCAGTTGGTGTTGTGATGGTGTTAATATATTCATGCGATGCGTCGCTAAACATATGGGAATCCAGGTTTTTTCTCTTGCTTGTACATTTTTAAAGGAAAGTTCTAGACATGCACTTTATGTACATAAAATATAATGTTCAAATAGGGACAGTGTGTGAGAACACGGTAGTTGTCAGCTCTGTGCTGTCTGCGGGGATGAGTTGTCAGTGTGTGGTATTTTAGACTTCATTATACCGTTCCGTGGAGCATTCCTAAAAAAGCAGCAGGTGGAAAATCAGTAGCATTCAAATGAAATGATCCTCAGGAGGGTGAAGGATGTGCTTTTTGCCCTCAAATTGTCTCTATTGACAGAGTTGACTTCGCTTTGCCATTGAACTCTGACAAGGTGATTATTTTTAAAAACCAAAATAAGGTGCATAATACATTTTAGCCTGAGGCTAAAAGTTAAGTGTGAATATTCATTCATTTTTGCTCATCTATGAGCAAAAAGAAAAGAAAACCTATGGCCAGAGTTTTGAAGTGTTAAGCTCTATCACTTGTGTGGCATTATGCGATGGTATATAAAAGAAATGATTTTTTAACAATGGGGAATTCCTTTTTATTTTAATGCTGGTATTTTGTTGAGGGAAAGAAAAACTACAGTTTTTTATTTAGAATAACCTACCAATTTACTGGAAAATGACATATTTAAATATAGTAAAGCTGGGCGGTGGTGGCACACATCTTTAATTCCAGCACTCTGTGAGTTCGAGGCCAGCCTGGTCTACAAGGCTGGTTCCAGGACAGGCTCAAAAAGCCACAAAGAAACTCTGTCTCAAAAAAACCAAAACAAAAAACAAGGCACATGGTTCCCACACAGCACACAGTCTCACACACAAGTGAGAAATTGAATATCCTGTCAGCAGAGATGTGAACTCAAGGTGGTGGGTAGACCAGTCTTTAGGTCATTCTTTGGAGCTACAAATTTTTTCTTCAGAGAGAATGTGTCTGTGAATAGTTCTTCCTCTACCTCCACTGTGCAAGTGGTCTGAGTTAAAGTCAATGGCATGATTCAGACAAGGTCACGTGGTATGTCAGTGGACGAGCTCACCCCTTTGCCAATATTGTGATAGCTAACTCACTAGGTCTGCCTTCCTAGTCTCTATAGACCTTTAAATACCAGTGGCCTTTACAAGAGGGACTAAATAAGAGCACAGATCTGGGCATTTCTTTCTTTTTAATTTAAGCACATGAGACAAAGCAAATGCAGACTCTGGGCTTACCCTATTGAAAGTGACTAGCAATTCCCTAACAAGTTATATAAACACATGTCACTTGTGACGTAAATCCTCATCACAGGTCCTCTTAATTTGTAAGGAAAAGAATAAAAAGGAAAAGAAAATTTTAAATATTTATGGATTTTGCTAACAGTACAATATTATTACTTTAATTCAACTTGTAAATAAAATACCAGAAGGACCAAGATCTGATTTTGATCCCACCTGAAAAAAAATCACAGATTTCACTGACATCTATTGATGGTCTCTATGGAATTTTTTATTTTCTTACTTTTGAAGGGTTTCTTTACACTCTTTCTAAGATTACATTTTGGCTTGGCAATTTTGTTTTTTAAGTTATTATTGGAGTGGTTTTGTTTGTTTGTCTGCATTTGGAATTTCTTTTGGTTTTGAGATATAGTCATTTATATGTAGCTCAATCATTTCTCAAATTTGGAAACTTCTACCTTGAGCCCTCTGATTCTATCATTCTACCTATACTGTCACCAAAAATCAATTGGCTGGCAGAATTAATTACATGGAAGAAGGAAAAGGTCACTATTTGGAATGCAAGCTATGATCAATATATTAAAATATATAATCCTTAAATTCAAATTTTTAAAAATAATAATAAAAACACTTTAATGTTTTTCTTTCTTTTCATTTGTAGAAACTTTCTTTAAGGCTGAAACAGAATCTGAGAAAGACTTTAACTAGTTCTTTAACTAGTCCTAGTGGCCCTACTCATATTTAAAGACTCTTGAGGTTTATGTTCATAAACATTTTGTTTTTCAAGTCTCTGTAGTTAAACTGTAATATGATTTGAGGTTATGTCATGATCAGTTGTATAGGATATGATATTTCCAACTGAGAAAAGTTAGAGCCTCACCACAGAGAAAAGTGCTAAGAAAGCTGTCCTGTGTAAAAACTAACAATCAGTGACTAGAAGAAAGAGAGAAAGAGAGAAAGAAAGGAGGAAGGAAAGAAGGAAGAAAAAGAAAAAAGAAAGAAAGAAAGAAAGAAAGAAAGAAAGAAAGAAAGAAAGAAAGAAAAAAGAGAGAGGGAGGGAGATAATAGACAGATAGAAGCCAGGTGTAATATTACTTGATACTAGCTATAAGAATTGAAAACTGGCTGGGCAGTGGTGGCACACATGTTTAATCCTAGCACTTGAGAGGCAGAGGCAGGTGGATCTCTGTAAATTTGAAGCCAACTTGGTTTACAAGACCTAGTTCCAGGACAGGCTCCAAAGCTACAGAGAAATCATGTCTCTAAAAAAAAAAAAAAAAGAAGAAGAAGAAAAAGAAAAAAGAATTAAAACTCACCATCCCCTGACCTAGCAATTTTTAACTACCATCAGGTATAATGGTGTGCTCTGTTCCTTTAAAAGACAAGCCACGCCCACTCCCTCCCAGTATGGGGAGGCAAGCTGATCTTCAGCTTCCACCCTGAGTCCCTTCTTTTCTGTCTCCCTCTTGCAGAGGCAGCTTCCATCTGTCCCTTTACCCACTTCTCCCCTTCCCCTTTCTGTTTCTCTGTCTCTGTCTCTGTCCCTGTCTCTCTCTCTCCTCTTCTCACCTTCTCCCAGTTCCCCTCCATAACCCACTGAATAAATATCCAACCTTACTCTGCATGGTGTGCCTATCCATGTCTCTGTCTCTTGCCCAGCAGGTGGCTCCATGCCCAGGACCAGCCACCTTCAGAGACCTGTAGCATTGTCTTGTGGCATGCCCATCTGTCTGTCTCTTCTTGTGGGACTAGATGCCCTATCAAGGTTTCTCACCTACCACGTGATTCCTTGCTGAGACTCATTGCCGCTCATGGTCCATTGCAAGCCACTTGGGGAACAGCACCATCTCTGCCTGGGACTGGCTGCTCTCGGACCCACTGCCCTCTGCCTGCTGCCACCTAGGGGACCTGTGGTGATGTCTCATGGCCCACTGCCCACTCTAGCCAGTTGGGAACCTGCAGCATTTTACATTTCCTATTACACCAGTAACTTATAAGACTGACAAATGCAGTCCTACATGAGCACATTCACAATGCATTATTGTCTGAGATGAACACAGCCTAAGTGCCACCAGCTTAGGACTTTATTCTCAGAAACAAAACACCAGCAAAAATTCAACTATGTACACCGAGTACTCTTTTTGCACACTGGCACAAAACGAACTGGAAAATACATTACCAAAAGGGGAAAAATTAGGCTTGAAACTTTGTATTACATGTCATTCTCCATTTTAAAAGGGAGACAATATTCACATTTCCTAGAAATATTTGCAAATGTTTCATATATTTCCAGGCAAACTTCAACAAAAAATGACAAAGAAAATGTAAGTACTCTTCTGGAGGAGAAGTATATGACTCACTGAGGGTGAGAGGGATACTCTTTGGGGAGTTCAGTACAATCAGAAATAAAACTTAAGTGGGGAAATAAATTTATAAGAGAAAAATGTTAGAAACATTTTATCAAATGTCACATTATAAAAATGTTCTAAGTTATAAATACGCTATGAAACTCAGATAAATAGGTCATGGAATTCCTCAAGAAACAAAGTTATCTCAAGAATTTTTCATATCTAAAAGTATGTCTTCACTGACCTTGGACTCAACCATAGTATTTGGTAATCAGGAGCCTGTGATAGGTCCCAAGAAAACAGGCTGCCTCAGGAGGCAGAGGCCTGATACTCCCTGAGTTTGAGAGCAGATTGGTCTACAGAGTTATTTCCAGGGCAGTCAAGGTTACACAGAGAAACACTGTCTTGACGAAGAAAAAAGAAAACAGGTGCCCTGAAAACTACCCGCAATCAGCAGGCGATTGTTGCATAACTACAACAGTTTCACAAAGCAAGAGCACAGTTACACTTTGGGGTAGAGGTTATAGACTCCACTAAGGTGGAACTTCCTGGTCAGGATATCTTTGTGCAAAATGTCATGCAATTTCAAAATGGTCACTGGAGAGCAATTTGGGATAGAAAACAAATGAAGCCACCTACTTTAACGTGGTGAACAAACTAATTAGCTCAGTATCATTATCACAGACTTCTAACCCAGTGAAATAGTTTAACTCCAAATTACACAAGAACATGGGGAGTTATGTTAACCACTTTTTAAGACAAAGCTCAAATAAATATTCAGAAAATTCATGAATCAGACTTACAAAATGAAGCAATTTAAGGAAACTGGTAAAAGACATAATCGCTAAGTATTCTTTTGAAAATCATATTTATGTCTCAATACAACTAAGATAAACTACGTACACTTTAAATCTTATTTCAGTAATTGTAACATTGTAAAAGACAGAATAAATCCTATCAAAATTTCTATCATGATTGAAACTAATATGGGTTATTTTAGAGGTTTCAGTGTACAACCCTTTGTTTTCTCATATGAAACATTGCTTAACTATTTTATGCTTGAATTTCAGAAACCAAGTACCCTCAATGCTACGTTTGAGATTCTAAACTGTCTCTATTAAGGAATCTTTTCCAGTCTTCCCAGGCAGAAATAGTCTCAGATGCCTAATATAACTAGATAACCTGCCACATCTGTGCCCTTCAGTTTTCCCAGACTGTAGGCCACTTGAGGAAAAGACTTAGCCAGCATCTTTCGTAGTTTGTACTATACATGGTGTGATGTCTTGTCTGCAACGGATTTTTATAAACATGCATAGGTCATCAGAAACAGGCATATGTAGAGAAAGCAAACCACTGTGAAACTACAATTTTGAAATAGAGAACAGAAGTTCACAAACTTCAGGCATGGGCTTCAAAAATCTTGTTGTTCAAGGAGTATTCTAGAATCCAATCAGAAGCCATGCAAGAGAGACTCTGGAATCCTGAATGTTATAAATAGAATCTGAAATGTATTTCACAAATTCATGTTTTGAATATTGTCCCCAAGCTCCTGTCACAAATTGAAGGCTCTGGTGACTTCAGGAGACAGGACCTGGCTGGTGGAAGTGGATCATTGAGAGTGTCTTGAGAATTGTACCTTATCCTGGTTCCAGGTCTTGAACACTCTGTTTTCTGATATGCCAGTGTGTATGGCTTTAATATAAGCTGCAGTGGTGGTTTAAAAGAAAGTGGCTCCCAAAGGGAGTCACACTTTTAGGAGGCATGTTCTGGTGGAGTAGGTATGCTAAGTCTCTGACATTTTAAGGAACAAAATTTAGCGGGCTACCACCTCCTCATGGGGCCCTCACTGAATCGGATGGTCTAAGAGAAAAACTTGCCCAAGGAGTATTTGTTGGCTATTGTTTCGTCCACTTCCTAGCCAATGAATGACCACCAGCAGTCTTGTTTCCGCTTACCACTGTACTAAATACCCTTATTGAACCTTGACATCATTTATTCTATTATTCACAATACCAACCATAACCATAACATGCCAGAGGAACTCACAAATACACCGTTAAACCAAAATTCCTTTCTTCACATGCTGATAGCAAAATTTGCAAAAGAGAAAATAAAACAGCAAATAAAGGGCATGATTTGTGATTAAGTATTATGAACAGAATCCTGACAATGTGGGCAGAGGAAAGATAGAGAACCTGGAACATGGTTTGGAGTGAGTGCTCCATATAAATATTGTCAAGGTGGAGGACAGGCATCATAGGAAATGAGCAAATAATTTCAGAGGAAACACAAGCAAAGCAGTGTGGTGTAGGACTTGCTGGCTTGCTGGAGTGGAGGCCAACCTGTCTGGCATGCTGAGAGAAAGGCAAGGAGGTTAGTAGGATAGAATGAGCAGGCTTTTGGGGTTAAATCTTTTAGGGCATGGAAGGGCTTTAGATCCCATTAAATGAGCTGGAAAGTTATCAGAGGCTTTTAACAGAGAAGTAACATAATCTGATCAAGATTTTTAAGACCCATTGGCAGTAGACAATAGGAATATTTTTAAAGATTAGAACTAGCTATAGAAAAATAAAGATGTGAAATATTTTTTTTAATTTATTTATTTATTGAGGATTTCTGCCTCCTCCCCGCCACCACCTCCCATTCCCCTCCCCCTCCCCTGATTAAATCCCTCTCCCTCATCAGCTTGAAGAGCCATCAGGGTTCCCTGACCTGTGGGAAGTCCAAGGACCGCCCACCTCCATCCAGGTTTAGTGAGTTGAGCATCCAAACTGCCCAGGCCCCCCCAAAGCCAGCACGTGCAGTAGGATCAAAAACCCATTGGCATTGTTCTTGAGTTCTCAGTAGTCCTCATTGTCCGCTATGTTCAGCAACTCCGGTTTTATCCCATGCTTTTTCAGACTCAGGCCAGCTGGCCTTGGTGAATTCCCGAAAGAACATCCCCATTGTCTCAGAATGTGGGTGTACCCCTCGCGGTCCTGAGTTCCTTGCTCGTGCTCCCCCTCCTTCTGCTCCTGATTTGGACCTTAAGATTTCTGTCCGGTGCTCCAATTTGGGTCTCTGTTTCTGTCTCCTTTCATCGCCTGATGAAGGTTAATATTCAGGGGGATGCCTATATGTTTGTCTTTGGATTCACCTTCTTGTTTAGCTTCTCTAGGATTGCGAATTATAAGCTCACTGTCCTTTAATTATGGCTAGAAACCAAATATGAGTGAGTACATCCCATGTTCCTCTTTTTGGGTCTGGCTTACCTAACTCAGGATAGTGTTTTCTATTTCCATCCATTTGTACGCAAACTTCAAGAAGTCCTTGTTTTTTACTGCGAGTAGTACTCTAATATGTATATATTCCATACTTTCTTCATCCATTCTTCTATTGAAGGGCATCTAGGTTGTTTCCAGGTTCTGGCTATTACAAACAATGCTGCTATGAACATAGTTGAGCATATACTTTTGTTGCATGATAGGGCCTCTCTTGGGTATATTCCCAAGAGTGGTATTGCTGGGTCCAGGGGTAGGTTGATCTCGAATTTCCTGAGGAACCGCCACACTGCTTTCCAGAGTGGTTGCACAAGTTTGCATTCCCACCAGCAATGGATGAGTGTACCCCTTTCTCCACACCCTCTCCAGCAAAGGCTATCATTGGTACCCTACAACAGATGGGCACAGGAGATCACTTCCTATGTATAACCCCAGCAGCACAGACATTAAGGGCCTCATTGAATAAATGGGACCTCCTGAGACTGAGAAGCTTCTGTAAAGCAAAGGACACTGTCACTAAGACAAAAAGGCAACCCACTGACTGGGAGAAGATCTTCACCAACCCCGCAACTGACAAAGGTCTGATCTCAAAAATATATAAAGAACTCTAGAAACTAGACTGTAAAAGGCTAACCAACCCAATTATAAAATGGGGCACTGAGCTGAACAGAGAATTCTCAACAGAAGAAGTTCAAATGGCCAAAAGACACCTAAGGTCATGCTCAACTTCCTTAGCGATCAGGGAAATGCAAATCAAGACAACTTTAAGATACCATCTTACACCTGTCCGAATGGCTAAAATGAAAATGTGAAATATTTAATTGAAAATTTGACCTTAAAAATGAGAGAACGCTACCTAGTAAAACTAAAGAAAGTGCTAAAATTAAGAGTTCATATGAACAAAGAGAATTTATTTGTAAAAAATGCCCATATGATGGAGATAAAATATTTGGTGAATTGGAAAGGTTGTTATTATAAAGAAATGATCTCTTTCCAAAGATGTCCAATCCTTAATAATATTGTAGCATGTTGTTGTAGAGATTTATAGTTAACTCCAAAATTTATATGAAATACAAATGTCCTAAAAATACTCAAATAGTTTTATAAATAATAATTTAATTTTTGTGTGTGTCACAAGTATTAAGCAACTATTTTAAGGCAACAATACAATGGGGAAAGAGTTGGTCTTTACAGTAAACACAGATAGAAGAGCTTGTATAAAAAGTGCCCGGTGAAGTCAAACCTTACTTTTATATCACATACATATACAGCTGAATTCAAAACTTAAATACCAAGTGGTCAGTCACAAACACATGCACAGGTGAGAAATAGCAAATGAACTCAGTTAGCTATATATGTGCTTATGTTTTATTTTATATAATATATATATATATAATTAATGAAGAAGCGGTTTTGAATTTGAAAAGCAGTGGGAGAAGTTGAGGAGTGAAAATGATGTAAAGACCATCCTCGTGTATAAAATCCTAAAAGCACTAAAAACTTCAAATTGAAAACCATGTACCATAGAACTAAGTGAAACTGAATAATTAAATCTTCCTAAAGGAAAGAGGAAAACTATCTTTGTACCCAGGAATAAACAAAGG
>NC_022031.1:19718215-19743409 GCF_000317375.1 Microtus ochrogaster | reverse complement strand
TATCCCTTGCTTATTTTAAAATTCACAACTTCTTTTTCTCTATTTCTTGTTATACATGTGAAAATTTTTCTAAATATATAAATATAACCTTTCTTTTCGCATATATATTTCTATTGGAAATAAATTATTCATATAATATATTCTGATCATGGCTTCTCTTCTTCCAACTTTTTCCAGATCCTTTTACCCTTCACCCACCTAACTCCACATTTTTTCTCTCTCTCTGTCTTTCTCTCTCTCAATCTCACATGTACACACACATGCACACACACACACATAAACACACACATACAAAGAAAAAAGCATAGGGAACATACACATAGTGAATAAAGCGTAAAAACCAAAATTAGAAATTATAGTATAGAAAGAAAGACCATCAAGACAAAAGAATTCCCAAAGACAGAAATATTTAAAAATAGTCTACAATAAAACCATTGAGTTCATTTTGTGTCTCCCATCTACTGGGGAGCATGAGGTCTGCCTTTAAGTGTGGTTAATATACCCAGTGAGACTCCATTGTAGAAGACTAATTTTTCTGTTATGATTGATTGTCATTACGATATAGCTTCTTAGATAGAGATTGGAACCCATGTTCACTTCCTCTCTCAGTGCTGGGACCCTGTAGGCTTCAGCCTGTGCAGGTCCTGCCCATGCTGCCCCAGTGTATGCTCACCACAGTCTCTGTGAGTGTCAGTCCTGTTGTATCTAGAAGACTGTTCTTTAGTGTTGTTCATCCCCATTGACTCTTAAAATCCTGCCATCTCCTTTTCTGCATAGCTCCCTGAGTCCTGAAAGGAGAGGATTGATACGGACATCCCATTAGACTGAGTGAGGCAAAATCTCTCACTCTATGCACATTGCAAATATGGGTCTCTGTTGTAATAGGAGCAGCGGGGCTGCGTCCCCAGCACCCCGGTCGCCTGGCTAGCTTATGCCCCAAAACAACAACACACAAATTGTATTCACTTAAATACTGCTTGGCCCATTATAGCTAGCCTCTTCTCTGCTAACTCTCGCACCTGGACTAGCCCATTTCTAATAATCTGTGTAGCATCAGTCTTACCGGGAAAGATTCTAGCCTACGTCCATCCTGGGTCGGAGCTTCATTGCGTGTGCCTCAGAGAGCAGAGCTCTTGTGTCCGCCTGGGAGAGGAGAGCATGGCATCTCTGAGCTCACTTCCTCTTCCTCCCAGCATTCTGTTCTGTTTACTCCACCCACCTATGTTCTAACCTATCAGGGCAAGCAGTTTCTTTATTTAATTAACCAATGACCTTCCTCCATCAGGTCTCAGTGTTAGTTCCCATATTCTGCAAGAGGGAACTTATCTAATAATTGTTAAGTGAGGCACTGATCTATAGGCATAGCAAAAATGTTTTTAGGAGTCATTTCACTGCTACATTTTATCCCTTTAATACAACAATAGTATTTAGTGTCCCCTATGGCATATTTAGGCTAAGATTTTGCCACTTGGAGAGTGTCAGGCATGGATAACATCTCATGGAATAGGACGTAAATCCAACCAAAGAAGGGTTGATTACTCCTCCAATCTTTATGCCACTAGCGTATTGCACCAGTGTATCATGTATGCACATCACTGTTTGAGAGTGCAGGGTTTGTCACTGGGCTAGCAGTTGCCTTTCTCCTCTGGTCTTTTCCAGAACTATGAAAGTTAGTTAGGAGGAGTTAAGTCAGACTCTAGTTAGGCACTGAATATACTTCTCTATGTTCAATGAGATATGATAAGTATTGACTGCTGCAGGAAGGCCTCCCCATTAATTTGTGGAGAGCAAACAATAGTTTGTCAATAGCTGAGGTGATTAAAGATGTCCAAGGGAACTTTTTGGCCTACAACTCAAGTAGTTGTAACCTATTCCTAGCACTAGAAGTTTTGTTTGGTGGCAAGTTTTACAGTATTGTAGCTGCAGAATTGTCTTTCATGCTGTTTGATGACTCCATGAAATTCTTTTATATATGCATATATTGTAAGAAACTTTTGTAATAGAAGTTTAACATATGACCTCTCAAATGACCCTAATGTTAATTGCCCTTCCCCATATATTCTCCTTTACCCTCTATTTAACCCCTTCCATTCCAATCTTTCCTCTTCAGTATCCCTCATCTCTCCATAACTACGTACTCTACTTTCCCTTCTTTGGGAAATAGTTCCCATCCCCTAGTCCCTTAGTCTCTACCTAATCTCTGTGGTTAAATGGGTTGCTGTGTGCCACTTGAAAGTTAAAAAGCTAGTTCACACATATTAAGAGAATACATATAATAATTGTTTTTTGTTTCTCTTGATGTTATGAGTTCCCAGCGCTCCACTGACTAGACCTTATACTCCATCTGGGAACTGGATGTAACCACATTTGTTGCTACCTTTGTTGGAGACCCTACAGGAACTGGAATATAGCAAATTCTGTGTGTGTGTGTGTGTGTGCACATATATATGTATACTTATACATAGATACATGTGTATTCGTATATATGCAGAGAGAGAATACAATTCAATAATAGAAAGATAAAATCCAATAAAAGTGCACAATATTAAACTGATACTTCACAGGAGACACAATGATTAATAAAGACTTTAGACAAAACCGAAAATAAAAGAATATAAATTATAATAATGAGAGAAAAGAGGCAATAGGGAGATCACTGTATTACTACTATGATGACTGGTGACTAAAGTTATAAAATAAGAAGCCACCAAGATTTGGGGACAGTATACGTGAAGAAACTAGAATGCTTTTCTGAAAGGAATAGTGCTTGTTGGGGTCAATAGCACCTTTAGAAAAGAAATTGTTCGTTTCTTACGATAAACAGGCACCTCCATTACAGATGAGCAAAATTATACCTCTGTACATTTATCCAATAGAAAGAAAAACAATAACACAGTAGCCTTGTTAGTAGTAGCCACTCTAGGAATCTAAGTAGTATCCAGAGTCTACTGTATTCATTTGGAAAGGACGCTACCCATGATATGAAGGAGCAAGCTATGATTCCCAACATCATGAATTAGTCTTTGAAGCACATGGAATAGCAGATGCCAATCACAGAATCATGTATAGATTTATAATATGGTTCTGTTTACATAAAGTTCTAGAGCAGACAATATAACCCATAAAAAGAAATCAAATAAACATCTAACAGCTATGAAAGTAAACATTTTTGAAGATATATTCTATATTTTAATAACATGTAGATAAGTATATTCAAATAAATATCTCCAAATATAAGCTCTTCAAAAGATTCCCTTAACATGTTTGCATGCAATTTGTCATATGTGAGTTAGAGAAAAAAATATAATACTGATTTAGAATTCCATAGATACTTTATTAAGATCTTAATTACTTAATGCATTTTATAATTACATTTTATTCTGGCTTATTCAAAACTGTCAGAAAAAGTTTTACATAAAAAAACCTTTAAGGCCAATTATAGCCTTCTGTAATAACACATAAATTACCACACTTTACTTAGAAAAGAACACTGCTATTTGGGTGTCTTATATTTAGTTGCAAAGCTTTTACTAAGTTTGAAATAATAATAATTATTATTATTACTATTATGAGTGGTTCTTCCAAGGCATGTTTATATGTCAATTTTATACTTTTTTATGTTAAATGAAGTGGAGGCACTGAGACCCTAGGCAAGCAGCTGACTGTAACACAGAAAAAGGTGAATTAGCAATTTTCTTCTTTATCTGGACAGTAAAAAACTATCACTCTGTTGCCATGACTTCTCGCCTGTAATGACTCAAAACATTATGACTGATTGATTTTAAAATGTGTAGGGCAATTTAAAAATTTGCTTTGCATTATGATGTTTGAATAAAAATAAGTATAAGTGAATCGCATGTCCCATACCATTGGATTAATGGACAGCTTATCTTCGCGGCCTCAGGAAATAATGTGTCCAGCTCGATCTGTAAAAATCTGTGCTGTGTTTACTATTCTAGGTCCTGCTTCAATCTATGGATGGCATGTAAACCATTTATTGTAAGATTCTAAGAGAGAGGTAAGGCTTATGTGATAAGATGTCAGCTGGCATTCCCAAATATGCGTTTCTCAAGGTGTTTTCATGGCCAGTTTGACACATGTCTCTCTCACACGATGGAAATCAGCCTTCTTTAAATTGCCTGAAAAGTGAATTAAATTCATATGCCTTAAATTAACATGCTTAAAATAAATAATAAGAGTGTTATTTAAACTTTAAGAATATTTTATTATTTAAATGTGTTCCCTAGAAGAACTAACTTATCCAAGTATATTGTATATATAATATTGATACATCTTAATCTGTTTCTACTTGCCTTGTTTTCTTAGTAGGGATTCTTTGGAATTCTCTTATTTTTGTTTATCTGTTTTGTTGTTTTTATCTGGGGTTTTTTTTTTTGGTTGTTTGTTTTTGTTTTGGAGGATTTGTTTGTTTTTAAGTCTGGATCTTACTGTGTTTTTCACCTTGATCTAGATTTGCTGTGTGCTGCAGACTGGCCTTGAATTTGCAATCCAACCACCTCTCTCCTGAAGCAGACTAGTAACCCATCTTGTGTTACCTACCCTTTTCTCAGGCCTTTTGCCTCCGAGATACATAGTCTACAGTTTGAGTTCTGATGATTCTGTGAATAAAAGTCACTCTTTTATTTGTAAAACAATCTTCCTTCTCTCATGTATACGTATATTGTGAGTTTAATCTCAACCACTCAATTAAAAATTCCTTGGTCTTCATTTTTATTTTTTCCTTATCAGTCTTTCAGCATCACACATCAAATACTATCCTATATCAAACAGCCCATGTCTTCCTAATTGGGTCTTTCGACAAGTATGTGTACTCCAATCAACTTCACAGAACCAGCAAAATATTGCTCCACAAATATTAATCTGACAATGCTTGCCTCTCTTGAAACCTAGGCTATCTCTGCACATATTCACATTGCCGTATTCATAAACATCGTATTCTGTGTCTTTCTCAATAATATTAGTCTTTTGAAACTTGACCTCAGGTCTTTTCATCTTTCACTCATCTTCAGATACAGTCTGTTTATTTACTCTTTCAAAACCTGATTTCTTAAATAGAACTCTGGTCACATTCCATACTTGAATGCTGAGCTTATAGTTATTCATTGCATAATTATGCCTAGAAAATCGCACACGTTTACTCATATGTGAACTGTGAATTGATGCAAGTCTACAAATGTGAATATTGTACCTTCTCTTACACACTTCTTCAAATATATAATTGATTTAAGCTTATGTTTATGACTTAGCTCACAACATTCAGTTCTATGTTATTTATGAAGTGGTAAACATATAGAATACTATTGTACTAGTTAGAAATGAAAACAATGTTTTGGGCAATTATGAAACAAAACTTTCAGTCGTATTCAGTGCACATATTAAACAAGACAGACTTAAATACAAGTAAAATTGCTAGAAATGAAGTAGGTCATTGCTAACAGAATTAATTTATCTGAGAGATACAAAGATGAAGACTATGTAGGGAGCGAACAGCCAAGCATATATTTCTACATGATTTATTCATTAGAACATTGTATAACCATAAAAATAACAGTGATGTGCTTATTTTAAAAATACATTTTAAATATTTTTAAATAATTTTTGAATACATAATTATGTCCTTTTTTTCCCTCCAACTACCCCACCTAAAGGAAAGAAAAATTTTGGACACAGGGTCTCACTGCTTAGCCTTGGCTGGCCTCAAACTCACAAAGATTTGCCTGTTGATACAGAGATTAATAGTATGTGACACTTTTCCTGGCTTATAAAACGCTAAATTTTTGCAACATTATGGTATGACTTAAAAAGTGCTTGCTAAGCAAAGCCTGCACTTAGATATCGATATAAAACAAGTTTATACAAGAAAATGTTAGAAAGAATTCAGCCATGAATGGACATTTCCTCTGGCACTTCTGGGGTTTTAAAATATTATTTGGTGGATAGCATCATGTTTTTGAATACTCCTCAGTTCTGCTTTTGTGGTCAGTGCTTATCCAGTTTCTTGCACATATAAGAGGAAAAATATAAATAATGAACTATCTTTGATTTTACTCTGCTTGTTTAAAATTTTCAAACCACCCCCTCATCCAGAAAAGTTATCCTGCCTTAAAACTGAGTATGAATATCATCACAAAAGTGACACTGCCTTTTTAATTACTGTGATTCAGTGAAATCTTCTCAGGATTTAAATTGTTTTTATTCATTTGAGCATAATTTATAGAAAATATAAAAGTTTTATAGTACAATTATCTCCATAACCCTACCACATCTCCAGACATACATCTCATGCTTATTTGAATTGATAACATCATGAATAATAACCTTTTTTCCTGATCACTTCTACCTCAAATGAGTTCTTTACAGAATTTTGTCAGAGTGGAATCTTAGCAAAAATAAACTCGTTCATTTGTCCTATTTCAGTATGACTTGAAATTTCTCTGTATTTATACAGTAGCCACTTCTAGGGCTGATTGTATTTGCATGTAAATGATCCTTTTGCTTATCCCTTTCTGCCCTCTGCTTGCCTTGCTTCATATTGTTTATATCACAGGCAAAACTGTAATGAAAATGGCTGTTCACATTTCTTGTAGACATTTGTTACAATTTCTTGTGTTAAATACTTAGGAGTAAAATTGCCATTACACTGCTGCTCAAAGTTGTAAAACAACCCCTTTATAACCAACCAGTATCGTCTGAGTGCTAGTTTGCACGGGTCCCTGATAACATTTGGTATGTCCGTGGTTTTAACGTATCCGTTCCAGAGTGTGTGTCATGAATCTCCCAATGACACTTCTGCGTATCTATGCTGAACAGTTTGGGTAGACTTTTTTTTGTCCTTGCCTCCACAATCATTTGCCCATTTAAAATTTTCCATCACTTCCCATATTACTTTTCTTCATCTCTTCCCTGAAGTGTAAATTCTTTGTCAGTGGGCAATGTTGAGAATATCTTTTCTCGTAATCTACCTACTAGTAATTTGTAGGCTGAATTTTTATTTTGATGAATTCCAAAGCTATTACTTTTTTTTTTTTTTTGATTTTTCGAGACAGGGTTTCTCCATAGCTTTTCAGTTCCTGTCCTGGAACTAGCTCTTGTAGACCAGGCTGGCCTCGAACTCACAGAGATCCGCCTGCCTCTGCCTACCGAGTGCTGGGATTAAAGGCATGCGCCACCACCGCCCGGCTTATTACTATATATATACTTTGCATAGTCTGACATTATATTTTGTTATGCTTTTCTCAAGATGAATCCTAGATAAGGTTTAGTTCTATAATTCATATCAAAATAATTTCCCAGGACCATGTTTGGCTGAGTTCCTCCACGTGGTGTGGTGCAAAGAAGTCTTTGGAGTAGTACCCAAAATAATTTTAGAAATCATAAGACCGAGGTTGAGCATTTCCTTTTATTATTTGTTAGCTTATTTGTTTGTTTGTTTGTTTATTATTTGTATGGGCTTCCAAGGATTCTATTTACTAAGATTTTTCTCTTCTGTCTAATAATTACTGTAAATCTGTCAAAAGCCACATGATCCTTTAAATGCCTCCCCTATTTCCACCATCTATATTCTCCCCTGCTGGTATGTAGGTTTTGCAGTTGGACTGTGTTGAAATGGTGAGTTTGGGAGAAAATATAAAATTCTTAATATTGACATTTTAGTTCATACACATAATGTCCACAAGGTTCTTTATGAACTTAGTTTCTTAAATGTTTTTTTTTAATTTCACATCTTAGGACTTATGGATTTCTAACATATGTTTGCTTAATGTAGCTATTAATGGCATCTTAGTTTTATTTTCAATTGCCCAAATTTACAAAAAATGTTTAAATATGTTGCCACAAACCTTTTTAAATTTTTGTTACCATTTATTTCTCTGTATTGGCTGTTCAGGGGAACAACCTTCTAATAACTTATTTTTCTTTCTGTTTTTAAACATTCTTTCCTTTTGAGATTGTAGTTTAATTATAACATTTCTACCTTCTATTTTCTCCCATTTGCTCCTTATTGATTTCTTTCAGACTCACAACCTCTTTTTTACTAATTGCAATTGCATACATATATGTGTATTCATATGCGTATGTGTTACTTAATATAACCTGTTATGTTTATAAAACGCTGCCTGTATACATCTTTTCAGAGCCGACCGTTCTAGTACCAACCATGGTCTCCCTTTTGTTGATGAGATCGTGAATTCAATTAGAGATCTGTTGGTTACCAGCCAACATGCCACTACTCTGGGTTTTCATGCCATGCAGACGGTTAGAGTGCACAGCTGGGCAGCTGTCATAGGTGTCATAGTTGGGTAGGACTGCTCGTTGCCTTCCTCCTTCGAAAGTTTGCATGGGACCTTCTTGTACCAAGACAGCTAGTCCTGGTTGAGGAGTCTAGCTTAAGAGTCTCTGGACACTATGTCAGTTATTAGTTTTTATTATGTGTTTATATGAAGATAGGTATGTGAATGTGCATGTGAGTGGTACCCTGGAGGCAATGCCAACAGATGCTCTATAGATGGAATGACAATCAGATGTGATCCACCTGCCCAGGCTGCTGGGAACCTTGCTTCCTAGAGGAAGAACAGCATGGGTTCTGAATGCTGAGCCACCTTTTCGGCCCCAGAGAACAATCACTTACTGGCAATTTACAGCTATTTGCATGTATTCATAATTATCTCTTGATAAAACATAATGCAAAATAAAATGCTGGGGTGACCTTCATAATTCTGAAACTTCCATTCGTTATTTTTCCCTTTTCTTCACTTCTAATAGATTTGGCCTTCAGTTTAGTCAAGCTTTCAATTAATAATTCATTTTTTTTCTGTCTAGTCACCTTTGTTTAGGGGTTGCCCTGATGGGCTGATTTCCGTTCTTTTTCCTCTGCCCTCCTGTGTTCCACGTGTGCATCTCAGACCTTTGTTCTTCATGACCCTCCTTAATCCTTCCATTGCATCTATTCTTCTAAAGAGACATTTTCAGCTTTTAATATTTTGAAAATTGTCTTTATAAGCCTCACTCCTTTCAGGTACTTTTTCTCTGGTTATAGGAAATAGAGGTTGTGAGCTATATTTATTTATTGGTTAAATGTTCTTGAACAATTGGTGCTGATGTCTTTTTGCTTCCACAATTTCTTTTGAAAAGCAAGAGAACAAACTCAATGTTGTACCCTCGGTCAGAATTTGGCATATTTACCAGTATTACTGCTAGCTACTTGTCTTTATCCTTAGCAAGTTTATAATGACATATCTTGCTGTGGCTTTAAGATGTGCTATTTTTTAACGTTACGACAGCCCCATTTTCTGTTTCTTTTTCTCCCAAGAATTAAATACACAAATTCTAGACATTCCTCTTTATGTGCCCTCTATCTATTTTTGAACATGCATTTTGTTCTTATTTTTAACTACATTACCTCAAAGTTTTATAGTATAATTTGATAATTACTGTACTCTAATTTACCTAATGAACCCTCCACCTCATGAAATATTTCTTTCAATGTTAGTTACATATATTTTTACGGATTGTGCTTGAATATACTGGTATCTAGGTTGCCTATGGATCTTTAAAAATTGTTTGTTTTCCCTCTTACTCCCATTTCTTGCTGCCATTTCCATAGTCTGGTCAACCATCTCACTCTGACATGTTGCTTTGGATGATGTAGCTCTTGCCCAAGAACTCAGTAACAGTCAGCCTCTTCTTTAAAGGTCTGGTCTCTCACATTAAAGTTGGGTTGATTTTCAATTTATTTATAGTGCTAAGAATCAGATTTCAGGCCTCATAAATGCTACTGAGCATCCTACCCCAAAGCTGCATCCTCACCTCAGGTTCTACATTTGATAGCATTATGAATCATGTTTGGAAGCAGCCCAAGTCTACGATCTGTTGTAAGGTGTGCTATCTTAACTGCAAGTAAAGTTCAATTTTGAAACTTTTAAAGTAATAAAACACTATTAGCTAATGAATTCTTTATTTTGTGGTGCACACCTTTTAAATTGAGTTATATTTCTTAAGTTCAGGATCATTGAATAGTTAGCAGAGTTGTGAAATTTTCCCCTCATTTGATACTGTTCTGATTTATTTTCATCCTGCAGAGTCTTCTGGGAGAAAGGCTTTGGAAAGAACCATATTGTATGTTTGTGGTGCTGAGAATAAAATTCTTGGCTTGCACTTACTTGACCAGGGATCTCCTCCTTAACAACATTCCCATACCAAAATCATAATACAGATTAACTTCACGCTTATTATCCTATGGCCTTATTTTCCTCAAATCCATCATTATTGTTGGATGCCACTACACCTGGTCTAATTAGCTAATAAAATAAGTTATTAGTGGTTATTTATTATATATGCAAAATTGTGTTAGGAGCATAGATCCTAGGATTTCAGTGTATTTAGAGAGTGCATCACTGCATATGAGTCTAGTATTTGAGTCCTCTTTCTGGCACTAGCTATCTTTATAGCAATTGACACATTAATGTTTCTATCTGAAGAAATTCAGTGATAGACATAGATATTTCTAATCTTATTTTCTCCTTTGTAACCAATTCCTCTAGACTACAACTTCATAAAAATCATAATAAAATCTATCAGTACAAAACCCAAGTATATAAAATAATGCTTAGCCTTCAGTGAGTGTAAGAGAATAGAATACGAAGTGGATGCTTAATGTTTTGTAAGGGGATCATTTTCAAAAATTACATATATATCTGCACATATGTGTATGTATGTATATATGTGTGTGATTATATACATGCTTTTTATCACTTGGATATTTCGAAGCTATAAATCTGCCAAAATATGAAATTTTGTCTTCTCTCTCTATATTTCCTCTTTTCCTCTTGTCTATGTTTTAGTCAATTTCTGTCATCATAGTTCCTAACCACAGCCTTGTGTTTGTTGTTACATTTAAAGCCTGTGTTTTTTACATACTAACAAATTATCTAAAAAAATACAGATTTCTAAAAGGCCACATTCAATATCAATTATTAATACATTCTTTAAATAAAGCAAGCCTTTCATAAGAATATCCAATAAAATTATGCTTAAGTGTACTTTAGGAAGCCTATTCTGACTATATCTGTGTATCTTTCACAAACCGCACTTTAAAACTACGTTTGATCATTCAATTCCAAAGGAGTGCAAACTACTTATGTTCCAACCAGCTGCTCTGGAGGGAAAAAAACGTATTAATGGACGCACCACACCTTCAGCCTCTTGTCTCCAGTCACTGTGCTTAGCTGCAGGATTCCCATTAACATTAATGGGAGCTCCGTGCACGTATCACCTGGAGAACAGACCCCTCGTGCTTGATCATTATCTTCCGAGACAGGTAGAAATGGCATCAATCAGGTATCCAGCTTGGTTTCACAGTATGCACGATTAAAGGCATCAGGGCAATAAAAACACAGTCTTCTAATACTTTCTTTAAAAAAAATAGTTTTAAAAAAGTGTAGAGCAACAAAGGGAGCCGATTTTAAAAGCATGGAAGGCGTACACCATTTTCCTGCGTCTCCTTTTATAATTACAAATGACCTAAAACTAAAGCCAACACATTATTTCCCTTCCACGATGGCGATAATGGGATAATAAAGACAAGCTTCATTATGTAAAATGGATTTGATTTACTATAAAGTAGCCAAATGGTGAACAGGCAGTGGCGTTTACACAGATTCTGCTTGACCTCTGTTTTCTCCTTTGCTTTTAACATTTTCCCACCTGAGCATTAATACATCAAGCACTTTTATGTGGTTAGAAAGAAAACGTGAGTGATTAATACTAGTGCAGGAGCTCCGTAAGGGTGGAAGGGACACTGCGAAAACAGGGGCCTGTTTTCACAACTCAAATGTACTATATATTTACTGCAGGAAAGGACAGCGTAGAGGGGGAGGAAGCAGCAAAAGAAAGGTGTGTATAACAAACGGAAAAGGATTCGTGGTCTGGCTGGAGGACTGATTCCATCGACTGCTTTCAACAACTAAAGATGTTGTCTACCCTTCTTAAAATTGCTTTTTCATTTTCAAAACAACCTTTAAAATATGTATATTTTAGACTAATTAGGAGACTTACAGTAGACATTCAGTATAGCAGATGGTGATTAGTAAAGGCTTTGGAAAATAGAGAGTGACTATTATTTTCCTTGTATAGCGTTATTAACCATCAAAGGGAATGTGGTATTACAGACCAAACACTAAGCCGACATACGCGGGTGAGAAGTCCAAGTTCACACCGAAGCCTAAAATCCTACACAAGCTCCATTTCATTATACCTTTTACAAACACGGATATGTGCTGAAGCAGACAAATATAGTGTACATGTATACTGACATTTACATATGTTTACATAGCTTGCCAACCAGGCTATTTTCCTTCACAGCTTTAGAATGTATAGTTCTTCATGGATGTCATACTAGGATTTGTAACAGTAGAAACCTAATCAGGCTTACACTGGGGACCAATCACATTCCTATGGCTCCATGAAAAGGACAGAAGCCCAGGGTGAGGACAGGAGAGACTTAGTTATTTGCTGAGCATTCTGTCCTTGTGAGTACAGTTCCGTGTACCTCTTAAGCAGGCTTCAGGAAAGGCTGCTGTGGAGATAGTCACAGCCTACTCTTACAAACAAGGACACAAAGTTCCAATGAAGTTGGTTCTGCTTGATCACCCTGCTGTTGAGTGAGGATAAGATTACTCAAGGACTTTGATCTCAGAAGTTCATAGTCTTTAATAAATGATAACCCATCTCTAAGCGAGAAAGGAAGAAAACAGATTTCTGTGGCACAGGATGTAACCCCTGTTACACTGAGCCATACAAATAAGCATATATATATATACAAATAAGCATACAAATAAGTCAAGAATTTAATTCATGTTTTTGCTACTGGCTTTTGCCAGATCTGGTGCTAGGCCCCACGTGACACAACCGAGGCAGAAGGAAAATGAAATCGTGTCCTCACACATCCTCAAATCCGTCTTCTTCACTTACCAGCTTTCTTAAAGCACAGCTATTCAAAGTCACGTAGAATTGCCACACACTACTAGCCTCAGTCAGTGTGGTCATTGATTGGGAGGATATAGGTTAAAAGCATTCAATGGGATTTTTAGAGGAATCAATCTTTGGCACTGGTTTTCAAATAAATGCTTATTGTAAATACAAATGCTTAATTGCCAATTTTGTTCTTACTTACCCCTAATTTTTTATGTTATTAATCCAAAATTATCTCTCACCACTGGTATATCCTCATGTCTCAAATTATTAAATTTCTATTTCTGAACAAGTATAAATCCATAAGCTTTTATACAATCAAAAATACTTTTATGAGATGGATGTGGTGACATGTGCCTTTAGCTTTAGTATTCAAGAAAAGTTGGAACATGAAAATCATCACGGTCTTGAACCCAGCCTGGATTATCCACTGAGTCGGAGGGCAATCGGGGTTACAATGTAAGAGACTGCCTTGAAATAAATAAGTCAATAAACTTCCTAAAATGTAATCTAATCACAGATATGGCTGTTGGTTAGTGTATTGTACATAATAGGATCTTGAGTGAACTTCTTCACATAGTGTTCTGTAGATGGGTTAGAAGTCATTCAGAACCAATATCATTTCCAGCGTCAGCAAGCCAATGGCTGAGCAACAAATAGGCTTCAGTTTTCAAGTTTTATGGACCAAATACAGAGACACTCAGTTTTGAGCTGTAGGGAACTTTACATTTTAACTTTTTTTTTTTTTTTTTTTTTGGTTTTTCGAGACAGGGTTTCTCTGTGGCTTTGGAGCCTACTTTTTAACTTTTAATCATGGATACTTGGCTATCACATTACCTAGAATTTCTGAAAAAATATTGAGAGAAAATTCAATGTTTTATATTGTTTTTAAACTCCTAAATCATATCACCTCGATACTGAAAATTATCCGTAGCTCTTATCCATGGGCTTTCAAGGACTGCTATACTTGTGTGGTTCATCTAGATGCTCTGAAAATCTCAAAAACATGTTGTGTTAATTGCAAGCTAGCAAGAGGCTCAGTGGACTAAGGCTTTTGCTACCAAGCATGGCAGTCAAAGCTCATGATAAAAACAGAGAATGGATTCCCACAAAATTTCCTCTGACATCAGCACATACTCTGTGGCATGCCCACACCACACACACACACACACACACAAACACACACATACACAAAAACTCCACCACAACCAGCAGCAGCACCAATATAAATACCAAGAAATAAATGTACTATAAAACTAAACATTGCAAATATTAATGGCAAATATTCCCCAACATAAATTAATAAGCAAAAAATGGTAAAAGGTATGGGAGGATAACACAAAGATATTTTATTAAGTAAATTAAAATAACTAATAGATAAAGTACAAGACTTCAAAAATACTATTAGGCCATTTGAGGATTTATTTCCAGTCCACTGTGTTATTTCAACATTTATGGCAGATGAAAAAAACAAAAATCCGTGTATTTATTTCAAAGTATATAATTTTCAGTGCCATAGAAAAAATAAGATAGATATGATAAAATTTCTTGAGTCCCAAAGATTTTCACTCCTAAGGATGCCAGTCTCTCTGCCCCAACCCTCCTCCTACCTTAATCCCCTCCTCTTCCATCTTCATTCAGGAAAGGGCAGGTCTACTGTGAGTATCAACTAAAAAGGCATATCAAGTTACAGTAAGACTAAGCACCTCCCCATGTGTTAAGGCTGGTCAAGTTAAGCCCTATGGGAAGTAGGGTCCCAAAAGCCAGTAAAAGAGTCAGAGACAGCCCCTGTTTCCAGTATTAGGAGTCCCATAAAAGAATCAAGCTACACAACTGTAACATATATACAGAGTGCCCAGGTCAATCTCACAAGCTCTGTGGTTGTTGGTTCAGTCTCTGTGAGCACCTTCAAAGCTAGGTTAGTTGATTGTGCTAGCCTTCCCATGGTGTCTTTGACCCCTCTGGCTCCTACATTCCTTTCTCCTACACCTGCCCAGGAGTCCCTACCTCCACCTATTGTTTCGTTGTGGCTCTCTGAGTCTGCCTCTATCAGTTGCTGGATGATGTCTCTCTGTTGCCTCTCTATGCCAGGTACTGCTCTGGTCACAGGAAATGGCCAGTTCAGGTTACTTATCCATTAATGCCAGTCTAAGCTGGGGTCTTCCCCTTAGATTCCTGGGAGGTTCCCCAACTCCAGGCTTCTGCCTGACCCTAAAATGTCCCCCAGCAGTGCTCCTCAGCACTCTTTCACTCTGTTCCATCCCTACCCCAACTCAATGGCTCATGTTCCCAGCCCCATCTGCCCTCAGTTCACACATGAAATCTCTATTTCTGTGTGTGGGTGTACCCCTCGCGGTCCTGAGTTCCTTGCTCGTGCTCCCCCTCCTTCTGCTCCTGATTTGGACCTTGAGATTTCTGTCCGGTGCTCCAATGTGGGTCTCTGTCTCTGTCTCCTTTCATCGCCTGATGAAGGTTAATATTCAGGAGGATGCCTATATGTTTGTCTTTGGATTCACCACACACTGAGACAATGGGGATGTCCTTTCGGGAATTCACCAAGACCAGCTAGCCTGGGTCTGAAAAAGCATGGGATAAAACCGGACTTGCTGAACATAGCGGACAATGAGGACTACTGAGAACTCAAGAACAATGGCAATGGGTTTTTGATCCTACTGCACATACTGGCTTTGGGGGAGCCTAGGCAGTTTGGATGCTCAACTTACTAAACCTGGATGGAGGTGGGTGGTCCTTGGACTTCCCACAGGTCAGGGAACCCTGATTGCTCTTCAAGCTGATGAGGGAGAGGGACTTGATCGGGGGAGGGGGAGGGAAATGGGAGGTGGTGGCGGTAAGGAGGCAGAAATCCTTAATAAATAAATAAATTTAAAAAAAAAAGAAATCTCTATTTCTCCTTCCCAGGAAGATCTGGGTGTCCTTCCAATAAACATTCCTTGTTACGTAGTCTCTCTAGGTCTGCTATCCTTTATTTTATAGCTAATATCCACTTATGAGTGAATATGTACCATGTTTGTCTTTATCAGTCTGGGTTACCTCATTCAGGATGATTTTTTTTTCTAGTTTTATTCATTTGCCTTAAAATTTTCTGGTGTCCTTATTATTAACAGCTGAGTAATACTCCATCGTGTAAATATATCACTTTTTTAAAAAAATCCATTCCTTGGTAGAGGAACATCTAGATTGTTTCCAGGTCTTGGTTGTAATAAATAAAGCTGCTATGAACATAGTGGAGCAAGTGTCCTTGTTATGATATGATTGAGTATCCTATGGGTATGTGTCCAAGAGCAGTATATCTGGTTCTCATGATAGATTTGACATCCAGTTTTCCAAGGAACCTCCACACTGTCTTCCAAAGTGGTTGTACACTCCCACCAGCAGTGGAGGAGTGTTCCCCTTCTTGAATGTATCTCTGAAAGGCTCATGAATAAGATGCTTAATACTCAGTGTGTGGTAGTTTAAAGACACTGAAACATGTAAGATGTGGTGCCTCGTACAAGGAAATTGCATAGCATGAAGCAATCATCCTTGAAAAAGACTCCTGTTGGGTTCCCAGGTGAGTTGGGAAAGGAGACTGTTATAAAGTAAGGCCTCCCATGCACTTGGCCATTTTTGCACAGAGACATGTCATTTCTTGCTTCTCTACTGTGTTTTGATGCAAAGTCTATTTACCAGGTGTCACCCAAAGACAAACAGATGTAGCAACAAAACCTCACTCTTTCAACCTTCAAAACTGAAAATAAATCAACCACCACTTATAATAGTACTCTATGTATTTTGTTATGAAAACATTAAGTGAATTGATAAGCCAGGAAGTTATAAAAATTCTATTCTTCCATCTATCTTCAAAATTGTGATAATAGTTTTGCTTCATGGTGTCATTGTTATTTAGTAAATGAAATAATACATAGAAATAGATACATTGGTATTTGACACATAGTGCATATTTCATAGCTAATAATAATTACGTTTAATGACATAAAAAGCATTGAATGCTTGACCATCTTAAACTCTAGTTATTTTGTTCATCAAGTTTAGAACACCAACCCACTTCCAAGTAGAATGGGTAGGGGCTTTGCGAGTAGATTGATAATAAACGCACAGTTAAATAAGTGAATACAACCAACAATAAATCCTTAAAAGGAATAGAAAAGGGAATTGATTGAAAGTGTGCAACTGGAGTCTGAACTAGCAATTAATTGACTTAAGATGGATGGAAGATCTTCTGAGGATGGAGAAGGAAAGGAAAGGAGATCTTCTGAGGTTGGAGAAGGAAAATCGTAGAGAGGAAAAGGCACAGGACCTGATGTGAAAAAGTCCTAGGAGTGGTCCTTTTTCTTAGCATAAGGAAATGTTTGATCTGTATTTGTGTTTGTATGCATATTTAAAATGAAAATAACTTGTCTCCTTGTAGTAAAAAGAATAAGATGGGAAATCTTCTTTCTGTGGGATTTCCTTTCTTTTCTCTTTTCTTTTTTAACCAAATCATGCATTTCCTATATGTGTCTATCCAGCTTAGAGTTGAGTTCACATCTTCCTGAACATGTGCAGAGGGAGTGATACTACTAAAAAATCTTTTCCATGATGTGTTAATGAAAAGCACCATTCCCTTTTCTACCATAGGCTTATGAGGAGAAAAATTGCCATCAGTGTAAATATCAAAACAGGAAATAAATGATACCACATTTTAACATCCAGGTAATTGATCCAAAGAGCATTTATTCTTCCTCCATATTCTTTTGAGACAATCACAGAAGCAATGAAAACAACTTTGCAAAGCCTTGAATACTGCTTGTCTTTCAAAAGACTACACAAGACCAAAATGGCAGGCTGAATGATTGGCTATTTGCATAGAATTTCTTAGTTTCTCATTCTGAGCAGTTTTAGTTACTTTTGCTGTGATAAAAGACCACAGCCCAGCATGACTTATGAAAGAGAGCTTATTGAGACTTGTGTTTCCAGAGGGAGAGTTCACAATGCCCTGGAAGACATGGCCCCAGGCAGCAGTAGGTTCTGAGAAATCTCAACTTCATCCACCTGCAAGAAGCAGAGGGCAAATTGCAAGTGAGGTTATAAACCTTTAAGCCCTTCCAGTGATGCACTTCCTGTGGGAATGTTTAGCCTTCTAAGAAAGCCATAACTTCCTCAACCGGTACCACCAACTAGGGACCAAATAAGGAAATCCCTAAGTCACTTCTCCTTCAAACCCCCTATATTAGGGCTGTTGATGCTTTGAGTTTTCTTTTTCAAGTACAGTGATATATACAGTGTGGCATCCTGAGAATAGACCTTGAAATCTTCCTGGTATGTTTAGAAATGTCCTTTTTAATTCAAAAAATATTCTTTTTTTTTAAGTTTCTACCATTTCTTTATTCTGTCTTTACTGTCCAATTAATTTTTTTCTGATTACATAGTTTTACATGGTTTAGAAGAAATAATGGTGATCATAGTTATAACTTTAGTTCTTCTGTTTGTAGACTTCAGCTTTAGTTATTATTGAGTGTTCCTTTAAATTTCTTTTTTTTAATTTATTTATTAAAGATTTCCGTCTCTTCCCCGCCACCGCCTCCCATTTCCCTCCCCCTCCCCCAATCAAGTATAAAACTCTGACATGCTATTTCTTTATCTAGCATTTGCTTAATTTGAGAATAGGAAGACATTGAAACAAAGTTGACATGGTTAACTTCATTTTGTAGATGATAAAATTGTTGCTCAATGAGGTTGTTAATTTGATGTCATTTACTCATCTTGATAATAATAACATTGAGTCATAATTCTTTGTTGTTTCATGGCATAGCTGCCTCAAAGTATAACCATTTCTTCATGGGTACTAAGTTTTGCCATTTTCAAAGTGCTTTCATTAACATAATTTAATCTTACTAACCTTATAAAGTAAGCATTATACAATGAGCTTCTTTCATGGCTTAAAATATTTGGACCTAGAGATGCCAGGTGACTAGGTGCCTACTAATGTATTTTGTGTCACTCCATTAATAAATGGTCTTACTGTGTCTAGTATTTGACAACTTGGAGAGTACAGTTAGACTAATAGTTAAGAGCTATCCTGAGATAAATTGGTCCTGTCTTCTGCTATGTCTCTTTTCAATGGTATCAGTGGTACTAATAATGAAATTATGACATAGACTAGGATTCCATCCTACCCCAAGTCTCTTCTGGGCTAGAAGTACTGTGGGCTGCTTTCAGAATAGATATAGATGACCCAATGGTCTAATAAGCTTGAAAAATGCTACATCCCATTCTTCCAGTTTTAACTACAATTTGTTTTAGTGCATTAAATTCTCTGAGAATTATATTGTATAATTCTTTAGTGATGTTGTGAGATCATGTACTTCGTTTTGATTACAAAAGGATGAAGAGAGACAGAATCTCTATATGGTCAATGAACATGAAATGAAGAATCAAATATAGACCTCAAGGTTTACTTGGGTAGAAATGTGTGCTCTCAAATCCTTAATGTTGTTTGAGCGTAGTTTTCTATTTAGTGATTAAGAACTTGATGATTGTTCTATGGATAATATTTAGACTTTAGCGAGACCATTATAAAAGCCTGTATTTTAAAATATTACAAACAATCCCACAATAAAAAATAACGACGAAGAAAATAACCAACTTGGAATACATTAAAGTGGAGCGGCTGACATTGGGAAACAGTTACATATTTTTATTTCTCACTTCTCCATCCCTTCTCTTTCAACACATCCACCTCCTTTCTTCTTACCCTCTTTCCTTTGTTATCCTAATTTCACATTTTCATAGCCAAAGGTAATTCCCCCATCTTAGTTAGAGTTGCTATTGCTGGGTAGAGACACCATGACCATGGCAACTCTTATAATGAAAAAGATTGAATGGAATAGAATGGGCTGACTTACAGATTCAGAGGTTTAGTCTAGTATCATCATGGCAGAAAGCTTGGGAGCACATAGGCAGACATGGTGCTGGATGTAGAACAGAGAGTTTTACCTCTAAATTGGTAGGCACTGGGAAGAGAGAGACACTGAAACTGGCTTTAGCTTCTGAAACCTCAAAGATGATCGCCAGTGACACACTTCCTCAACAAGGCCTCATCTACTTCGAACAAGACTACACTTCCTAATAGTGACATTCCCTGTGAGCCCATGGTCGCCATTTCTATTCAAATCACCACACCTCTAGATATAACTAATGGACCCAATCATGTCCACATTTCCTAAAAATAAGATTCAACTGCAAAATATAGCTTAACTTAACCCATATTTCAAAGAATGCCATTAGAAGAATATAGTATGGGAAGTTCAATTATTATAAGAACTTCTGAGGGGAGCAATGAGTGATCAAAGGTTGAATATAATTTATGAAATTGGCCTACCTACCATACGTGGAGGTTTACTCATCCCTGTCACAAATACACCTCTCTTAGTAACTGTGACTACCTCAGATTTCATCTGGAGAAAATTTATATTCATATTACACAAAGTCTAAAGGAAAATCTCCTTCAATAGCATAAGCCAACAATTTAATGGATTGATCCCAGTCTGGTTGTAATTTTCCATTTTCTACCATTTAATGAAGTCCCAAGGAACGTACAAATAATTTAATATAAATAATGAACTATTGATCCTTCTGTTGTGAATTTATCCTTCTCCTTGACTTATGCTTTAGACCATAGTGTATTACAGAGAAAATTAGAGCACATGAAGGTGAACGCAAAGAGCAGATGACAGCAAAGGCTCTCTCATTAAAATCAAGCTAACACAATGCTTGCATTCAGAATTAGCCAAGCCTTTTTAATATGTCTTAATTTTATGATGCTGTCTGCCACTGCAAATCTATAGATCACATAAGCTAGAAGTCTCTTTCTGTCACTCAGAATTTTAATAATCTTTCCCTACCAATTTTAAATAAGCAACATAATTAACTGTTTTTAAAGGCAGAAGAAATACAGAATTCTTAATGAAGTTACAGAATTCTCCTTCATCCATATAGATTCAAGTAAGAAAAAAAAATATGGAAATGGAAAAAGATCTGTTGCAAGCTTCTAATCACACCGTGGCTAGGTAGTTAAAGCTAGCTACTTAAAACAATGTATTACTTTTTGAAAACACATCTAGCCTGGTTATCTAAAAGAAATCTGCTGCAGTTACTTAGTCCACTCTGTCTTTCTCTCAAAGAAGATGGCTTTGGTTTAAGGCTTAAAGTGCAGCAAACCGAAGGATATCTATGCACTTAGCAGGCAGACTCTAAGAGCATATTGATTATGCTTTTCCCCCTTTATTGCTTTGTGTGGAGGGGAACATTGCTCTTTGAGCGGAGACATTTTTCTTCCTTTGCTTTTCTTCGCTACAAACATCCAAGCTCCCTTAAATATCAAAAGAGACCAGAACTATACCTGAAATAAAAACTGTTTCTGCTCATGTAATTATCAAGGGGCTTTTAGAGGATCTTTCCCCAGTGATTACAGGCTATCTCCACAGAGGCTGTCATTTGAAGGTGACAAATTTGCAAGGACAGTCACACCATCTGTCATCAACTGGGTTCCCTGACACCCAGAGCTGCTCTGAAATGGCCAGCGGCTTCATGCATAACAAAGACCTTGCCCCTGGGCTTTGTTTATTCCTTGACCTGTGCAGAGTCCTTCAAAGGGGGCTTTACTGAACCATTTCAGGCCTGCCTTTCAGGGGCAGTGTATTGTGACGAAAAAAATAATTTATGCATATAGGAAATTTGAAATGCTCAGGTCTTAAATCTCAACCAGTTGAAAAACACTCTTGAAGAATTCAGTATTATATCAATGATCTTTAACTGGATTATGGTTTTACTTTCTACTTCTGAAATTTTCTTTACATTATAATTTAGGAGTTAAACAATCCATATATAAAGCAAAATATGGAGACTACATTGAACTACAAAGACTGTTTCATAATCAAAACACATCCTTCTGACCAACAAAATTCAGGTGCTTCTCACTGTGGAAGTAACAGACAACCTTCCTTATTATGTGTCAAGTACCACTTTGGGTCGTAAATATTAAAATCACATACTAAGTCACTTGTGCATGAAGAATTATGACTATATTTCACAGTATCTTTGCAAAAGACCCCCCCCCTAAAAAAAAGAAAGGAAAGAAAAGATGGAGTATTACAAAGCCTGTCCACAAAGTATATTCTCTCACATGCCTGGCGTGGAAAGACATGCATCTGCTTGCTCAGTTTTCCATGGCTATAGCACTTCAGAAACTCTTAGCCAAAAGGCTTGAAAGAGAAGGAGTTTAAAATCAGGGGATCATTGTTGAAAGATGCTGCAGCCATTTCTAGGAGTAAATGAATAAGCACAAAAGGATACTCCCTCTGTCAACATAATTAATGGCAAAACTTTACGAGCTTCATTTAGTCCCCCAAACACAGTCATATAAAATACAAGAGTGTGTGTTTATGTGCACACTGTATAAATATGTAAAAGTCACATCATTAAATCTTTCATATGTCTGTGTTCATAACACACAAAGCTGTTTTTAAATTATTTAAAGATCTATTCTCCCTTCCATATACATTAATACTAATAAGAGTTGCTGTCAACATCAAAGGGAAGCTAGACCCCTAATTAGTGTTCCAGTCTGCCCTGAGAGTTGCATTGCAGAGAATACAAATATAGAATGAGTTGAGCATTAAAGAAATGAGTCATAAATGTTCATTCTTCATTTCGGGGTGTGCAAAGAGCTAATGGTTCGTTAACAATAAAAATACACTACTTTTTCATAACTGTGATTATGAACTTTAATAACAATTTTCAGACAAAAAGATCATAAAGCAGAAAGCCGCAATACCACCATATGTTAAGATATGGACAGCCTTGGAAGATTAAGTCCTTGTATGTAAACCTAGATTTCAGAAATTTTAATACTGTCTGACTTTCTTTCCTTTGAACCATTTCACTATCAGTTTCACTAAATGCTTGTCATCTTTCAAAAGGTTAATTCCTATCCGTAAGCCTCTCAGAATGAGACCAGCAATGAAAACATCGATCTTGAAGTAAGTGTTTGAAAAGAAATCACTATGTACCATAAAGCTTGCTAGATGCTGACATTTGTTTGAAGTACCTTCACTCTTGCTCCTAGGTTGCTAAGAAGGAAAGAACAGAACAGAAGTATTGTTAGGTCTGGTATAAGCTAGTTTTGATGTGAAAGTTGTACATACAAACATTTGAGAAATTCAGATTTTAAAAATTTTGCTTCTGCTAGTTTGATTGCTTCTTGTCTTATATTGCTTCTCAAAATTATCCTTATGTCCATTATATATAATAACCTTATGACCATTTATATACAATGTATATAATACTTATTATGTAGATAAATGGTCATAAGGATATATATATATATATATATTTCAAAGGTCACAAGGCCATACATGTGTACGCACACACACACACACACACACACACACACACATGCACACACACATATATGGCAGATTCATGAAACATAAACATCCATTTAGCATTTTCTGTTATTATCAACTCATGGCAATGGTTTTGATCCATAACCCCTCCTTGTTACTTTAAAATATTTTTAAAGAAAAACTTCTAACGTATAGCAAGTGCCAATTATTCCCAAATTAATCTAAGAGTTAAAAAGGGACATCTTTCTAATTCATACCATGAGGCCAGCATTGCCTAGTTAACAGAAGCAGGCATGAGTGTAATAATACAGCTGTGTACCAACAGCCCCAAGAGCCTCCTCGACAAACTCAACAATAAACTAAATTCAACATCACATCAAAAAAGTCGCCTATCATAATGAAGCTGGTTTCATACCAGAGGAAGAAAGAGGATTCATCCTTCCAAATCAATAAACACAATGCAACACATGAGCAAAATGAAGAATAAATATGAAAAAAAATGTCAGAAAAGCCATTTAATAAACAATTTGTACATTGTTACTAGGCGACAAGTCACTAAAGCCTGTTAAATCATAATGCTCTTGATTTTTTCTCTTTTTTTTAGAGCCTCTTTTCATTTATTGCATTAAAGAACTTTTATTCTACTATTTCATCTTTCTGCAGTCTGAATTTTAGCTGCAACATTGTGGTCCTTTGGAAGTTGTTTACTTCACAAATCATCGAAGTACTGAAGTAGCAAGAAGAAAATGCATAGATCTTGTCTTTCCAGTAAAAAATATTAGATTGCACAAATTTCTTCATTGTGGAAGAATAGAGTTAATAAATGCAAAAATGACAAAATTATATAAAAATTGTATTTGCAAAACTTGTGTTTCAATAATGCACCTAAGTTGCGGACATTAACGGCTGCTAACATAATTTGCAAGGGGTTAATGGGGAACTTAGAAAGGATGGGTAAGTTGACACCTGAACCCACCCATTACTATTAACATCACCCAGCCTGAACAAGAAGGAATGCTACACTTGTGACCTTATGTAAGGAATTACACAGCATTATCCATGAACTGCTCCAGCCAACAAATAATTAACCAGATTCAATTACATCTCTATATTTGCTATCATTTTATATAAGATGTAGTAAATATCAGAGCATGTTAATATTACACATGTGTCACCATGTTAGAAACATGGAAAATGTTAAAGAAAACAAATTTTGATATCTTCAACAAATAATTGCTCTGGTAGTATGGAAAGAGACAGTATATTAAAGAAGCCAGACAAATGACTGTGTCAAAAGTGCTTTGTTCACAAGCATGTAGATGTGAGTTTGGATATCAGTGCTGGTATAAAAATCAGGACTTACACTGTTTTTGGTTGCCCTGAAAAGCTTTACGGTAAGAACCCATTGCTGGAATCAATGCATATTTGACTCATAAACCATGAATAAATGAAGCTATTTGCACACCTGGAAGCTTTACTAGTGTACAGCTTTCATGGTGCTGGAAATTGCTATGCATACAACCAGAGAAGAATAGTAATTGCTAATCTTACCCATCTGTGAACTCTGAGTTATAATGATGAGCTGCCAAGCAAGATGTGCCTGTAATGATTGTTCTGTCTTTTTAAGAGACAAGCCACACCCACTTTTCCTCTGTCTGCTGAGACAGGCTGATCTTCTGCTTCCAGCCTGAGTTCTGTCTTTTCCATTTCTCTCAGAGATGCAGTTTCTGTCTCACCATTCTCTCCTCTCTCTCTCTCTCTCTCTCTCTCTCTCTCTCTCTCTCTCTCTCTCTCTCTCTCT